>NC_138947.1:162500-245000 GCF_965226115.1 Aulonocara stuartgranti | reverse complement strand
GTTAGACACATGAACAGGTTGGTGGTGTACCTGGGGCTTCTGTTTAAGAGCTCAGCACCTGTTATCTCAATCTCTACCCCATCTCGGCCCTTTCTCTCCTGTTTCACTATCTGAGCTGGTAAAATTAGTGAATTCAGTGAAAGCATCCTCCTGTTCACTTGACATTGTACCTGCATCATTTTTCAAAATGTCTTCCAGTTTATTGGCCCATGTGTGCTCACTTTAATCAACTCTTCACTGGCGTCTGGTATAGTTCCGGTTTATTTTAAAAAACGCTGCAATTCTCCCACTTTAAAAAAAAACCTCAGCTAGACCCCTCTCTTTGGAGCAGCTACAGACCTATCTCTAAGTTACCGTTAATCGCTAAGCTTCTAGAAAAGGTTGTGGCTAAGCAACTTATGGCAGCTCTAGATAAACATGGAATTTACGATAAGTTTCAGTCCGGTTTTCGTCGATTTCACTCCACGGAGACAGCTCTTCTTAGGGTCTCAAGCGATATCTTGATGAATAATGATGCAGGAAAATGCTCTGTTCTACTCGTGTTGGACCTCACATCGGCTTTCGACACAGTTGACCATCACATCCTCATTGAAAGGCTGAAAAATTGGGTTGGTGTATCTGGAACTGCATTAGAGTGGTTCTCCTCTTATCTCCATCACCGATCCTTTTCTGTGGTAGTCTCCGATTTTAGGTCATCCTCTACCTCCCTTACTTATGGTGTCCCTCAGGGGTCAGTTTTGGGGGCTTTATTGTTTTTAATACATCTTCTCCCCCTCCAGAATATAATGGGCTCTTTTGAGGACATTTCTTATCACTGTTACGCTGATGACATTCAGTTGTACGTTTCTTTTATGCCCGAGGATTTATCTAAGCTTTAGCATCTGAATGATTGCTTAGATTCGATCAAACGTTGGATGGCTGCAAATTTTCTCCAACTCAACGAGGTGAAAACCGAAGTCCTCGTATGCGCCCCTGATAGGTTTCTATCGCAGATAGTGAAAGCCCTCGGTCCTCTCTCACTCTGTGTTAAATCCTCTATCAGGAATTTGACTCGAGTCTCACATTGGATGGGCATGTGAAATCTCTGGTTCGGTCTTGTTTTTATCGTTTAAGAAATGTGGCTAAGCTAAGCCCGGTTTTATCTCGCTCTGAACTGGAGATTGCTATACATGCATTTATTTCGTCACGCTTGGATTATTGTAATCCACTGTTTATGTGTCTAAGCAAAGGTTCTCTGGATCGTCTGCAGGTTGTGCAAAACACTGCAGCTAGGCTTTTGACAAAATCCTCCAAGTACTCACATGTGACACCGTTGTTATCTCAGTTACACTGGCTTCCTGTTAAATTTAGAGTCAATTTTAAGATCCTGGTCTTGACCTACAGAGCTGTGCACGGACTGGCACCAGCCTACATCTTTGATCTGCTACAGCCCTATGTCCCTAGCAGGTCTTTGAGGTCATCTGATCAGGGCTTACTTGCTTTAAAAACACTAAGAGGAGGACTAAGGGTGACAGAGCTTTTGCCGCTGTGGCCCCGAGACTGTGGAACTCTCTCCCCCAACATTAAGAACTGTGGACTCAGCAGCTGTTTTTAAAAAACAACTCAAAACTCACCTTTTTAAAACTACTTTTGGTTAATTTTTTGCCTGTTTTATTTTCTCTTTTTATGACTTGTAATCTTATGTGCAGCACTTTGTGATTCTATCTCGAAAGGTGCTATATAAATAAAAAATTATTTATTTATTTAAGACTATGCTTACTCCTCACCGTCACTCAGCCGTCCTGTTTCCCCGGCTGCCCGGGGCAGTCTCCCAGGGGACAGCTAGTGGGGCCTACGCTATCTTCGGCTGCACCGGCTACAGGGGCCTTGCTAGCTACAGATTTTTCAAGGGTTCTAAGCCGAGTCTCCATTTCAGTAATCCTGGCCTCCAGAGCTGTAAATAGGCTACATTTATTACAAGTATCATTACTGCTAAAGGAGGCCAAGGAGTAACTAAACATCTGACACAATGAGCAGGAAAGTGCAGGAGGGACAGGTGAAGAGGCCATGCTGCTAACGAGTTGGCTACGAGCTAAGCTAAGCTAGTGAAACCCTAAAGCAACCGTAAGTGAATATAAACAGTGTTGGGGAGTAATGGAATACATGTAACACTGTTCCGCATTTAAAATACAAATATGAGTACCGTAATTGTCGGGCTATAAGCCGCTACTTTTTGCACGAGCTTTGAACCCTGCGGCTTTTAGTCAGGTGCGGCTTTTCTATGGATTGTCCATGATTTTTGTGATATCGTAAGACGATTTGTTTTGTTTGTTCCGCTGTTGTACGGCACTACGTTGCCTGGCGGAAGGATCGGGGTTCAAGAGTGGTATGTTGGTCACATGTCCATCCGCCAGGCAACATAGTGCCATACAAGTAGCGCGAAAAACAAACTTCAAAGTAGCGCTACGCGTTCAGCGGGAGTCGTGGATGACCAGCGGCGATAAACTTGCGAAAAGCAAGTTATGCTCAACTCCACCGGTGGATTCTGACAGCGTGGAAAAGTGTGAAAACATCCACGATCACCAACGGATTTCGAAGGGCTGGACTGCTGCATGATGGAGAGGAGGACACCGCCACGGCCCTTCTGAGGGTGTTCGACTCTGACAACGAGGATTTCTTTTGTTTTGAAAGTGACAACGAAGGAGAGAAGCTGAGAGTGGATGACGAAGCCATCCTGAGCCTGTTCGTTTCCGACACTGGAGGAGAGGACTTTGGTGTTTTTAGTGCGCAGGAAGAAGAGAAAGATGGTGGTGAATGACTGACTTTTCTTCTTGTTAAAGCCGTGTCACTGCACCTGAGCCTAAAAGGTAGTCCGAATCTATTTTTCTGGTGTGCTGTAGGTTATTGTTATGTACTACATTTGTTACTCATTTATGAAGCACAGCACATGTGCAAATATGTACCCATAACTTGTTTTTCAAAATATTAATAAAAGGGGTGTGTCTCCAAACAGCCATCTCTTTCCTGACAATTCGCTTTGTGCATATTCTCTTACATATGATAAGTCAACATTGAAATACCTGCGGCTTTTGGTCAGGTGCGGCTAATGTATGTACAAAACAGGATTTTCCCCTGATTTTAGCTTGTGCGGCTAATATTCAGGTGCGCTTTGTAGTCCGGGAAATACGGTAATTGTATTCCATTACAGTTACCGTTTAAAAAGGTGGTATTCAGAATACAGTTACTTTGTTGAAATAAAGGGATTACACAGCGGTCTTTTCCTGTTTCATATGTTCAGCTATGCACCCTCTGTATATCTCGCTAGCAAAGTTGACCCAGACAAAAGTAAAGCTAGTTTTCAGCTACGAGCCCGACATGAACCCGACGTATTAGTCAGAGGTCCCTTTACTACGGTTCGGAGCCGCGGACCTGTTTTATATACGCGCCGAATAGTTTTCTGCACGAGATCGCTGCAAAAAGTGCAGCCTTACCTAATGTCCACCTACTGTTACTCATTTATATTAAGATTTAAACATCTGGTTGGTGTGGAGGGTAACCTTCAGTAATAGTAATAAATCACACAGCAATAGGACATTCATGTAGTTGTAAAAAGCATGATAATATATTAAGTAATCCAAAGTATTCAGAATACACTACTGTCATTGAGTAACGTAACGGAATAAGTTACAAAATACATTTTGTACTCTGTAGTGGAATACATTTTAAAAGTAACCTTCCCAACACTGAATATAAATTAATGAGTAAATACACCAAGAGTGTGTTTCAGAGGACGCACATGAAGATTACACTACGAAATAAGAAGTTACTATAAGTTTTGTATTAAATTGCTACACAGATATACTACGGAAAAACACCACTGTGTTGGAACAGGAACAGGAAGTGATACTCTACTGCAGAGAGAACGAACACCAAGTGACAGTATGTGTACTGCATATATGCCTGCGACCTGATGAAGGTCGGATAGACCAACGTGTGTGCAGCAGTTACATGTAACTGTTTCATGAAGCAATAAGGCAAAAAATATTGAGATGACAAGCTGAGTCTGAAGGAAATAAAACACAAAAACGGGCTGTTATTTGTGTGTGTCTGTGTGTGTGCATTTTTACAATGTTTACATATCCTTATGGGGACCAAAAATTGGCATGCTACTATACTTGTGGGAACCATCAGTCACTTATGGAGACAACGTTTGAAGACATTTCTGAGGTTCAAAACGGGGTTTTCGTGTCAGGGTTACAGGCAGCTAGGGAAAGTATTACGTCAATTATGTCCTCACTAACATATGAAAACAAGTATGTGTGTGTGTGTGTGTGTCTCTGTGTGTGAGGTAGTGTTTCTACTGCAGCATACCATGTAGTACTACAGGACACTATTAGAGATCGATCCCTGATCACTGATAGATTAGATAGATTACTGATTACGTCACGTGTCCCCACGGTCACCTGGCACACAGGTGGAACCTCCGACTCATGACGACAACGATGATGATGATGATGAAGGTGAGCTGTGGAGGAATGCGGATCTCTCGGTTTCTACGTCACTGCGCTGCTGTGACGCACGCGGATCTATATTTACACACGCATGAGACACGTGCACGCGCGTGTCCCATCGCAACGCGCGTGCACCAAGATGAAGATAAACGATGTTTCTATAGCTTCATCATCATCATCCTCAAACATCTCGAGGCATCACAGCGATCAAACGGACCCACACATGCACGCGCGTGGTACCGGTCCCGGGAGCGGCGATGCTGGTGGCGATAACGATGATGAAGATGGAGCAGAGCTGCAATGATGGAACTGATGAAGGTGTGTTTGGTGTTCTTACCCCGGCATAAAGAAGCCTCTTTATCGACTCACCGACCGTTTGAGTCCGTCACCGACCGCTGCTGTTTACCGACGGACTGACGGAGCGCTCCTCCTCCTCCTGCGCGTCTTCCTCCTCCTCTTCCTCCTCAGTCTCAGCGGCTTACAACGGATTCACCCCCCCACCCCCACCGATGGTTAACGGCACAACCGGACATTTTAAACATTTCTCCCTGATCAATAACCTGATCAGACTGAAGCTCTGTTTTTAGTTCCGCTGCTTCATTTTAATAGAAATCACCTGTTAGATGGCCACGGCGTTTCCATGGCAACCGTACACTTCCTGTTCGCACGAGGGAGAGTTTTGCTGCTAAAAAAAACATTTCAGCGCAGACCAGCGATTATTATGGGATGTTTGTAACTGTAAGAAAGCAGGTCAGAGACTCTTCATCTCATCATCATCTTCATTATTATCATCATTTTTTATTTTTTTATTACCTGAAGATAAAAATAAAATACTGCAGCGCTCGCGCGCGCACACACACGCACACGCACACAGTGGTGCTATTATGGAAACAGTTTCTATGGTAACTGATGTCCTGAATTCCTGCAGAAGTGTTCCCACGGTGACACACACACACACACACACACACACACACACGGCGTGTGTTTAATGCTAGCATTTTAACGAATCAGCTGATGTGTTTTTGCTGAACATGCTGGAACCTCCTCACCTCACCAAATTCAGAAACCTTCATCATCCTCATCCTCACAGGGATGCTGAAACAGGGGTGTTCTCCTGTCTCTTTGAGGGTTCTCCAGGTTCCTCATCCGGTTAACTGGTGATAATAAACCTGCCATTGCCATGAATGTTGGTTTATCTCGTTGTGTCAGATTGGCCACCTGTCCAGTTGTACTCCACCTTTCAGCCTATGACAGCTGGAATAGGCTCCACCCCTCCACGACCCTGAAGTGTCTTAGCATAGAATCTCAGTGACACAGAGGAGCAGAGACGGGTACCTGATGTTTGATCTGTTTCTGATCATTTGCTGAAGGAAACTTTACAAAGTGCATTTTGGGCAAATGTTCAAACTCGCATCAGCCTGTGGGACAGGTGTCTGCTCCGGTGTGAGCAGCTGAACGTTGCAGGTTTGTCACAGACCAGTTCTGTTGCAGGGTGTCAAATGTTTCCTCCAGGTCCATCACAGCATCTTGGTTACGACAGAGGTATCCAAATCCATGATCACTGTGAGAATTTTCCCATCTCCACTGACATCACGGCATCAGCCAAGCTTCACCTGTTTATAATGACAGGTGCTGCTCAGTTTAAGTCCTCGAGTAAATATATGGCATTTGGGGAATGAATAATCAAATAAAGGCATGTTAGAAAATGAATCTGTGCAGTGTCTTGATGCATGCTCAATCATCCAGGTAAGGAAATCCCAAAAGGTTGATTCTGTTCATCTGGACGTTTTCAGTGGGAGAAATGTTTTGTCACTCATCCAGGTGACTTCTTCAGTCTCAGCTGACTGCAGGTTTCCCCAACCATATAAACAGGACATTTGCACAATGACTGAAACCAGCACCACTGAATGAACAATGGCATGGGAGCTCAGTTCCTTGATCATTAATATGCGAATTGTTATGACCATTGAACAAAGCCAATTGATGAAGGCCTAAGGAGCTTGGAAAGAAAAGCGTCTGGACTTCTTTGAGTTGCTTGAAGACGTTTCACCTCTCATCCGAGAAGCTTCTTCAGTTCTAAGGTCAAATGGTGGAGAGTCCCAGATATAAACCTAGTGGGAGTTTCCCCCCACAGAGGGACAAAAGGACCCCTGATGATCCTCTAATCATCTGAGCCAAGGTGTAAAACTGGGTGTGGGTCCCAATCAGCCAGAGTTTCGGGTGTGTTCATTGTGAAACCTGGCCCCACCTTATCATGTGATTTCCTGAGGTCAGATGGCCCAGGATGTGAGTGGGCGTTAAGGCGTCTGGGGAGGATCTCAAAACTGGATTATAGATGGCAGAGAGTTGGTGTCGTAAACCCCGCCTCTGTTCAAAGATGGTCGCTCACAGTGGACATAGATGGCTTCTTTCACTCCTCTTTCAAACCATCTGTCCTCTCTGTCCAAAATGTGAACATTGGCATCCTCAAAGAGTGACCTTTGACCTTTAGATGCAGATGGACCGCTGAGTCTTGTCCTGTGGAGGTGGCTCTTCTGTGTTGTGCCATGCGCTTGTGAAGTGGCTGTTTGGTCTTTCCAATGTAGAGGTCTGAGCATTCCTCGCTGCACTGTACAGCATACACCACATTGTTAACTCATTCACTGCCATTGACGTCTATAGCCGTCAATTGCAGTGAATGAGTCAATGGGTTTAACTCATTCACTGCCAATGGCTGGCAGTGAATGAGTTAAGTCTGTGTTTTGGCGTTTTGTCTTTCGGGTGAACCAGTTTCTGTCTGAGCGTGTTGCTGGGTCTGAAATACACTGGGATGTCATGCTTGGAGAAAACTCTCCTGAGTTTCTCTGATACGCCGGCTACATAGGGGATGACAATGTTGTTGCGTCTGTCCTTCTTATCCTCCCTCGCTGGTGTCTGGTCTTCTTTTCTGTGCCTCTTTGCTGACTTTAAGAACGCCCATTTAGGATGGCCGCACGTTTTGAGTGCTTCCTTTACATGTGTGTGTTCCGGGGTAGCGGTCATGTCCGGTTAGGGGCTCTGTTGGCTCTCCGGTGACTGTTTCCTCGCGGCTGCGTGCAGCGGGGCTAGGGGAGGGTCTGTGCTGACGGACGTGGGTTACTGACCTGGTAGCCTGGCTGCCCCTGGGTGGGTCCGGGATGGGCGTGAGGTTCTGGGGGCGCTCCGTCTCTGGGCTGGGACCCGGACAGGGCCTCGGGGGCTTGGGTCCTGGTTGGTGTGTTGCCGGGGTTGTGGGCGGGTGGGTGCATGGGGGCCCAGCCCTGGAGCAGGGTGCCGCCGGTGCGTCGAGCCACCTGGGGGGCTCTTCAACTGGTGGGGGAGATTGTCACATCTTGCAGGAGCTTTCCTCTCCTCAGGAGCTCCCTCTGCAGGAGGGGGAGATACAGGAGAGGTGGAGGAAGATCTCAGCCTGGGTGTTTATTGTCTTATGTAGTCTGGAAGATGAGTGGATGGTGGGGTGGGTGCAGTTTTCTCTGTGGTGGGGTTGGGTGGACTGTCCCGGGCTCTGTGGGGCCGGGCGGCGCTGCTGCACTGGGCCCGGTCTGGATGGGCCTGGGCCCCCTTTCCCTGGCGGGTCGCGGAGTATGGGGGTACCTACTGGGGTCAGCGGGGGAGCTGGCCCCAGGGAGGGGTCACTTGCCCCTCCCTTCCTTCCCTCCCCATCTCCAGCTGCCTCCCTCTTCCCGCTCCACCACAACCACCCACACATGCAGGGCCTTGGAGTAGGGGTATGTCACCAGGGTGCAGAGGAGGCCTATCTCCCCCCTACCACCACTTCCCCTGCCAGTGGCGGACCCCCTGTGCACATTGAAGAGAACGGCAACATCGAAGTTTACCGGAAGCCCACACACACGGACCAGTACCTCCTCTTTGACTCCCATCACCCTCTGGAACACAAACTTGGAGTAATCAGGACCCTACACCACCGGGCAGAACATGTTCCCTCTAAGCCTGAAGGGGAAAAGAAGGAACACACACATGTAAAGGAAGCACTTAAAACATACGGCTATCCTAATTGGGCGTTCTTAAAGTCAGCAAAGAGGCACAGAAAAGAAGACCAGACACCAGCGAGGGAGGATAAGAAGGACAGACGCAACTAGGGATGGGTATGGAAAACCGGTTCTTGTTGAGAACCGGTTCCCACTGTTTCAGTTCCTTGGAATTGTTTGCCATTTTTGCAAACGATTCCCTTATCGATTCCAGTCGCCCCGAATGACGTCACCACGTTGCAGAGCGTCATTTACCTGGCAGGAAACACAGCGGCTCAAACGCTCGGTTACACTTTACGAGAACGGATGACAACAGGGCAACTTGCAATACTTGCAAAGTAGAGATTTCATTGAAGGGAGGAAACACTACGAATATGCAAAAAACACACGATGACCTTACATGAATGTCGTGTTTTTAATTCCGCTCCGGACTCATGAATCTCAACCCAGCAGCAGCGGTAACGTTTGCACGTCCTCTCCCGTTAATGCGGCAGGTAAATAATCAACTAACATATTATGTTAGCGCGATCTGCCTTATTACAAACCTGCCATTACTGTGTATTTAGTGACCATGATGAGACAGACAGAGTCTGGCTCAGATGCTGGCAGTTCTCGCTGCAGTCTGCCGGTAGCGTCTCCTTTCAGGCAGGATAGACGAACGTCACCGAGCAGTGACTCAGTTTGTGGTCAAAGGCTTGCACCCGTTTGCCACAGCAGATGATTTTCAGTAAGTGAATGTGTTTAATTGTAGGCAGGGACATTACTGTTGTGTAATTGCTACAGAATAATTTATGTTACACTTTGTTATTGCTACAGAAGAATATTTATTTTATTATTTTACATTTACAATGTTTTTTCCTGGGGACCCTGTGACACCCCATTGAAGAGCCGCAGGCTGGATCTCTTAAGATCTCACTGCTGGGTTTGTAAGGCCATGTTACTCCTAAATTTCTATCTTGTTCAAAGAGAAGATATAAAACAAAGTTCTGAGCTAATCGACCTTAGTGTTCTCCTTTTTAAAAAGAATCGATAAACAGAATCGAAAATGGAATCGAATCGTGAAAATCTTATCAATACCCATCCCTACACGCAACAACATTGTCATCCCCTATGTAGCCGGTGTATCAGAGAAACTCAGGAGAGTTTTCTCCAAGCACAACATCCCAGTGTATTTCAGACCCAGCAACACGCTCAGACAGAAACTGGTTCACCCGAAAGACAAAACTCCAAAACACAGACTTAACAATGTGGTGTATGCTGTACAGTGCAGCGAGGAATGCCCAGACCTCTACATCAGAGAGACCAAACAGCCACTTCACAAGCAGCAGTCCATCTGCATCTAAAGGTCAAAGGTCACTCTCTCGAGGATGCCAATGTTCACATTTTGGACAGAGAGGACAGATGGTTTGAAAGAGGAGTGAAAGAAGTGTCACAACCCGGCTCATAGGAAGTGACAATCAAGAGGGAGAGCACACACAGGTTTTTAAAGACTGTAAGACATATTTAATGAAAATAAGGTAAAGCAACTTAAACACAATTTAAAGGACATAACAGCCATAACTGAAACTTCCAAATGAACAAGATGGATGCCAGACAGAGCGAGCCAGAGCCAGAGCAAGCGAGAGACTCCGCTGGTTCAGTCTAGGTGTCTTTATATACACTGGGACTGGCCTTCTCAGGTCTGCTGCATCTATAATTGGTCAGCTTCACCTACCTGCAAGAAACAGGTAACAGAAAAAGCAAAACACAAGGCCAACCCACTGGCCATCACAGAAGCCATTTATGTCCACTGTGAGCGACCATCTTTGAACAGAGGCGGGGTTTACGACACCAACTCTCTGCCATCTATAATCCAGTTTTGAGATCCTCCCCAGACGCCTTAACGCCCACTCACATCCTGGGCCATCTGTCCTCAGGAAATCACATGATAGGGTGGGCCAGGTTTCACAATGAACTCATCCGAAACTCTGGCTGATTGGGACCCACACCCAGTTTCACACCTTGGGTCATGTGATTAGAGGATCATCAGGGGGTCCTTCGTCCCTCTTTGGGGGGAAACTCCCACCGGGTTTAAATCTGGGACTCTCCACCATTTGATCCTAGAACTGAAGAAGCTTCTCGGATGAGAGGTGAAACATCTTCAAGCAACTCAAAGAAGTCCAGACGCTTTTCTTTCCAAGCTCCTTAGACTACGAGGACCTGGATGACTGAGAACCTTCCCAGACCAATTGATGAAGGACTATTGATTACTGACTCAGGACGTACCACAATTCACGGATCATATTAACTTGGTGGACCGACACATCAAATTCACCAGGGAGGATATGAAAAGTGGCAGGTTAGCCTTCTTAGACTGAGATTTCCATCAGTAATGGGGGACATCTAAAAGCTGACGTGTACCGTAAACCTACATATACAGATCAGTATTTAAGGTTTGACTCTCATCATCCACTGTAGCATAAACTGGGCGTCATCAGGACGCTACAACACAGAGCGGACACCATCCCCACAGACACAGCGGCCAGGGAGGCAGAAGAACATCAAGAAGGCCCGGAGTAAATGTGGTTATCCCAGCTGGACTTTTGTCAAAGCTGGGAAGGCTCCTAAAGAAAGCTCCAGCCGATCCAGGAGAGAAGGACAAACTGTCATGGCCAAGGCCGCCTCGAAAGAGAAAGGATGCAAATGCTGGGCGCAGAACAGCACGTAGAAAGTTTCAGTGACAACGTTTGTTTTCTCAACAAGTGTACACAATCAGGAAACTGAAATGTGAGTTTAACAAGTACTAGATGCAACACCTAAACCTAAGGGGTTTATGCAGCCTGAGCTAAGTAAGCAATCTATCCTTATTCTTATTCTTCTTTTTTATACTAAGTTAATATACTGTGTTGTGTTGTTTGTTACGTTGTGATGTGTCATATCGTGTCGTGTTGTGTTATATGTAGTGCCGACGTAGGACAGTTTTTCCAATTTCATTGTACTACTGTACTATGTATGACTGTGCAATGACAATAAAGAGTTATCTTATCTTATCTTATCTTTGTGTCGCACTGCTTACTTGCCGCGGATGGTCAGTAGTGGCGTGGAGGGGTGAGTGGTCCGGGTGAGTGGTCTGAAATCCAAAATCCCTGGCGTTGAGGCATGGAGGTAGGCAGGTGCATAGGGCGAGAAACCCATGAGACTGTCAGGACGTCCAGCGTCTGGATGGTTCAAGGTTCAAGGTTCTTCATTTGTCACATGCATAGTTATACAAGTATAACATACAGTGAAATGTAGCCTGACACGCTCCTCGACATGTGCAAAAATTGGGGGGGGGGAGGGGTGTAGAGGAAGAACATTATATATATATATATATATATATATATATATATATATATATATATATATATATATATATATATAGTATATACACTGGGTTAATGTGCAGTAGTAGCAGCAAGCAGGTGAATTCTGTACATTAATATGAATAGACATCTGACTATTTTACAGGATAGACAATATAAACATATTTAAAGTTAAAGGAATTGAAATGTACATTGTGCCTTGGTTTAGTGTCTGGAAGAGAGTCCTGTCTCAGTCAATTATAGATGATGTCAGGATGGGTGTTCTTGAGTGGAGATTCGTGTCTGGCAACTTGGTGCGTGGCTGTGAAAGAGAGATACAGAATGAGATAAGGTAGTTTGCAAGTTGTGTACAAAATCACAGCGGTGGCCTGCGCTAACTAGGGTTAGCTGAGAATCTGGCGAAGAGAGGTCGTGTGCGCTGGCCTTATGAGTCCCCGGCTTAATTACCCACAGGTGCGAGCAATAAGCAGAACACAGCGGCTCCTCCCAGGGGTGGAGATGCCAGCTCGGAGGGAGAAACACTGGTACCCACCCAGACCATGACACAACCGCTGACTAAGTGAAAACCTGTAGGGATCCCGTACGTGTCAGGAGTATCGGAGCAGCTGAGACGCATTTTTTCTAAACACCAGGTCTCTGTGGCTTTTAAACCCTAAAACGCTGCGCTAAAAATTGGTCCACCCCAAGGATTGGGTCCCCCGACACAAACAAAGTAACATAGTGTACACTGTTAAGTGCAGGAGGATTGGCAGGATTTATACATCGGGGGAACCAAACAACCTCTGGCTACAGCACAGAAGAGCCACCTCGTCAGGCCAGGACTCTGCAGTCTGTTTACACCTACAGGCCAGTGGTCACTCTTTCAAGGATGAGGATGTAACATCCTGGACAGGGAGGAACGCTGGTTTGAGGGCAGAGTCAAGGAGGCCATTTGCGTGAAAAGGGAAAGACCATCTCTGAATCGAGGAGGGGGCCTAAGGGTATGTCTATCACCATCTTACAATGCTGTGATTGTAGCCATTCCCCAACTTTCCTGGTTTACAGTGGTGTTCTGGTCTGTCCTGGTCTTTGTGGTCCCTGCTGATTGCCTCTTGGGGATAATGAAGAGACCCATGACTCTTGGTCTCTTTCAGTGCTTCTGTTGGTTTGTGTGAAGCATCAGGACGTGCTGTGAAATTGAAGCGTGTTCTTCTAAACTCTATGAACACTCCATCAGGAAAACTCTAGTGTGAGGAGAAAACCCCTAACATGTGACATCAGTGTAAATTAAACCTCATCATACAGGCTGATCAGCCTCATCAATGTCGATGCTAAATTACTATCCAAGCTATTAGTAAGGAGGCTTGAGGGCATTCTCCCACTTCTTATAAACCCTGATCAAACAGGCTTTATCCAAAATCGTTTCTCATCTACAATTAGACGACAATTAAATATTATACAATACTCGAATCAGACAAATTATAATATGTTATATCCTTAGATGCCGAAAAGGCATTTGACAGAATCGAGTGGACATACTTATTTAATGTATTAAAAAGATTTGGCTTAGGCGAGGGTTTTATTGGATGGATTAAAACTATTTACAAACTTCCAAAAGCTTGTGTCATAACTAATGGTGTACAATCAGCATTTCCACTGCAGAGCGGCACGAGGCAAGGTTGTCCCCCGTCCCCACTCCTCTTTGCATTAGCACTTGAACCTCTTAGTTGTCTGTGACAAAAAAAAATTACAAACGGAGATTAATAATAACCCAATTATTTATAATACAATAAGGGTTTGGAGGGAAATGCGTAAAAGATTGGGTAGAGAAGACTGCACTTCATTCTTGACTCCTTTACTGAGAAACAAAGAATTTGTTCCAGGAATGTCTCGCAGTATATGTTCGATGAGCAGCACAAAAATGAATTAATTAAGGGTAATTGGCGACTTGTTTCAAAACACACTGATGAACTTTGAGCAACTGTAGTCAAATTTTAATATTCCTAGAGACCATTTTTTGGGGTTTCTCAAGGTTTGTAATTTTGTTAAAAATTCCAAAATTCCACAGTCTTTAACATCGGTATTAACATAGGTAGATCCACTTTTACTTGCAACCGTTTGCGAGAAACCCAATACAAAATCCTACACTGCCTATACATAGCTCATAGCTATAGCTAATGTCTTGCATAAGATCACACCTCATATTTCCCCCTTCTGTAGTACATGTCAAAAAGAAACTGGCACTTTTTTTATTACTTTTGGGAATGCAAATTAATCAAAAGATTTTGGAGCTCCATATCTCAAGAACTAAGTAATATCTTTAAGAATCGGCTCCAAAGGGACCCCGGATATTTTCTCCTCAGCCTACCCTCAAAAGAATTAACATTAAATCACTTGCAGCGCAAACTATGTGATAAACTATTGGTGCTAAAGCTAGGAAATGTATTCTCATTAACTGGGTTAAGGATAAACCTCCCTCTTTGTGGCACAGGGAATTATTTAAAGTTGTTCCTCATGAAAGAACCGCTGCTGTTTTAGGAGGACATGAGGATCTGTTTCTCAATGTTTGGTCCCCTTTGCTTATTTATTTGCCAAATGATCTGTCCCAACTGTTGAGGGGGGGTGGCTGCTTTTAAGATGTCCTCAGGTAAATAGGAAGTCTTTTTTTGTTTCTTTCTTGTTTGTTTCTCTCTTCTTTCTGTTTTCTTTTCTTTTCTGTTTTTCCCCGATATGCGTATTTGCACAGGTATATGACTTTAATGCATGTGATTTCCTTTGGGGTTTTTTCTCTTGTCTGCTTTGTTATGTGTTTTTGCTTTTCCTGATCATGAATAAAAACTGTTAAAAGTAAAAACGCAAAAACAAAAAAGAAACTCAGACCTCAGAAGATGACCTTTTTTATTATCAAACTGTCCAAAGCATTTACACTGAGTATGTGCAAACAGTCATGTGACAGCCTCACCCCAGCTGTAAGCTAACAGGTTGGCTATTGAAGATCAGCTGATTGATCATTCATTCACTTATCTGAACTCCTGTCAGGTTTATAATTACATCGTCACTGCAGAGAGTGATTTGAATGACTGTGGTGGTCTTATGATGAGTGTCACTGTGCTTTCAGGATCCTTTGGTCTTTCTGATCATCGCCTCCAGTAGCTTCCACTGATCGGGAGTCACCTGAGACACAAAGAGTTGAACAAATGTTAATACAGTAAATAGGTGGAGCCACTGAATATTCAGGTGTGAAATTGGCAGAGGGACACAATGCGACACTCACACTGCGCAGTTCATTAAACTCTCCTGCGAGTGACACATACTCTCCTCCATCAAACCGAATCACCTGAAAACAAACATGCAGTTCCTGTTACATTCAGCAGGAAGTTCAATCTGACCAATTAGTGGCGCCTCGCAAATACACCTCATGAACCATCCAACCCTACAACTGTTTGACCTTTGACCCCAGGTCATTTTAAACTCACAGCTCCAGACATCCAGGAGGCATAGTTGCTGCTCACATAAGCCGCCAGGTTTGCGATCTCAGCTGGTGTGCCGAGTCGGCCCGTTGGGATGCGGTCGATCATCTTCTCGAAGGCTCCAGTTGGGTCCAAACGGCTGAAGGCCCCCTGAAACCCCCCAAACAAGCCAAAAAACCTAAACAACAACAACAAACTGAAGATAACAAACACCAGCCACTACAGTCACGTGGGTGGCACCTTTGTTCTGATTGGTCCAGGCTGGATGATGTTGAATCTGTGGCCATAGCGCCCCCATTCTGCTGCCAGAGACCTGAGACACAGCCACAACACTAATAATGCTAACCACAGGTGATGCTGTGAGACGTTCAAGGTCATCTAACCTTACAGAGTGACCTCCGAAATCAAAATGGAATTTAACCTACTTGTAGAGCGCCTCAACTCCGGCCTTTGCTGAAGCACTCGGGACCACAAAACCAGAACCAGACTCAGCATATATGGTGGTGATGGCAAGGAAGGATGCTCCTAAACAAACAACAATAAAAACCAGACCGCAACATACCTGATACACATGATCAGAGCGAGACAGTGAAAGACATCTGAACAGATTCTCGGAGAGAAGTCTCGAATGCCAAAAAAGGTGGCACTCTATGCCTAAAGAGCCAATCAACAGCTGGACAGCAAAAGGTTTCTCTACCTTTCTGGTTCTGGATCAGCCTCTTTCCGAGCTCCAAGGTGACAAACGCTGTCCCGTTCAGGACGATGTCGGTGATGGTCTTCCAGGCGTTTGGCGACAGACGTTCTGACGGACAGACAAAGTTTCCTGCAGCATTGTTGATTATTACCTGCACCAATCAGGATGGAAGGTTTGGGGTACGGGTCAGCCAATGAGGGGCCTCAGAGATCCAGAAAGAGGTGAGTGTTTGGTGTGTGTGTGCTTACATCAGGAAGTCCAGTCAGAGCCTCAATCTGATCAACACATTGAGAGACGGCCTGAGGATCTCTGACATCACACTGCACCGCATGCACCTGAGGACAAAGAGACAACTCGTTTGGACCAGGACAGATTACACAGAGTCTGTACTGGATCCAGATTCTGGTTCTGACCTTGTTTCCAGTTTGGCTGCTGATCTCCTCAGCTGTCCGCTGCAGGACGTCCAGCTTCCTGAAGCACAAACCAAGATGGAATCAGGGTTCAGACAGTGCTCGCGGCTGGTTTTGAGTTCTGGTGGCTGCTTGGTTTAAAGAGGAGATGGAGGAAGATCCGAATGTTGCTCTGATGAAAAAGGCACCGACTCATCTATAAAGTCAGGTTACTGAAGAGGAGAACTCAGAGGCTCTCTAGAGTTCTGGTCTAATGTATGAAAACAGGTTTTCCCTGCTATCAAAAATAACTGAGGTAAACCTCAGTGTGACGATTCTTAATAATGAGAGAGGAGAGGTTAAAGTTAACGGTGCGGTTTTAATGGGCCTCTCTTCACCTTCACCAGCTGGTTCTGTAGGATCTCTGCAAACATCGTGATGAAATCGACAGTTCCTGCGCTGACGATCAGATTTAAAACAGATTATGGTCATGTGACCTCTAACCTGCTGGCAATGATGCACTGCGCTCCCAGCTGCGACAGGGTGGCAGTCATGGCGCGCCCCAGCCCTGTCCCTCCTCCTGTGATTAAGGCCATACGGTTATTGAAGCTTCCCGAGGGCAGCATGGCGTCTTCAAGGGGCGGAAAAAAGTTGGCCTGCGACCCGGAGCGGAGACCTGTTGACCCGTGGAGCCTCGACTGGAGCTGCAAACACATACGATTAATCACTTCATCAATCCGGTAAAAGTAGTGATTGATTACATTGAGCATCAGTTAGCCTCTTTATTGATAGACTCTTCCAATTTGAACTCTCAAAATGTACCTGACAGGTGAGTCCTTCTAGTAAATAAGTGTGTAACTGAGTCGGGGCTTATTGATCTCATTAATCTCCTGACAGGAAGTTCATCTAACCACCACCAATCGCATGCTTATTTACTCTGATGAAACTGATCAGTCTCATTGCTCTACGGAGTATCAGGGCCACGTTAAGAAAAACCTGTTAATAATCGTTTGGAGAATAAAGTGAAAATGTGCAGGTTACAGTAGTTGTGCGGCTGTTTCATATTGTGAAACCTGCTGTAAATCAATCTGAGGCGGACTAACTGTTATTTAAAATCCTCTGCAGGTTAGAGCAGGATAAACAGGTTAGTTTGCTGCACTGCGATGGTTTAAAGTAAAGAACACAGTTACATCAAGTGTAGCAGAGATTCATATGAATTTTAGCTGATGATGGTTGTATAGTGCAGGGGTCGGCAACCTTTCTGATGATGAGTGCCATCTAAAATTTCCTCAGAAGTCAATGTGCCATATGACTGCATTAGCAATAAATGTAATAACGCTTTATATGAACAGTTACACACTATATAGAACCACTTTATAGAATTATATTTGTTCGCAGATGTTGGCAGCTATCAGCGAATAGTTATCAGCTATTTTGAAACAAAAAAAGGATCAAAGGTTTTTATCCATAACATCAAATGAACTGTACAACAGAAAATCCAAATGCTATTTATGGTCTCCTCACAACAATGATAAGAAAAATAAACTGGGCCAATATGGCATGTTTGTTAATACAGAGTAGACTTGTAGTCAAGACCACCTAAACTGAGACAAAGACAAGACCAAGACAAAAAAAAAGTCTTTAAACTGCAGCCAGATGCTGCTTCGTTTACGGGTGTCGGGCATATTTATGTGTTTTTGCACTCGCATAGCCCTCCTCACCGCTGTCTACTGTCTCACTCATTTACTGAGAGGACAGACGCACGCTCCACTTGACTGTCGCATCTCTCACCCTCTCTGTATATTATCTTAGATCCTCGCATGTGACTGGCCACAATATGGAGGGATTGGAGCAAGGGGTGGGCGATATAAACAATATACGATAGAAACGATATAAATTTGGCCAACGATAGAGATTTTGACTATATCGCTCTATCGTGATAGCGCATGTTGATGATGTCATCAAGCTGCGCCTGTTTTGGTCGAAAGCATCGCAACGGCTGCAACCATTATCATCTGGAAATTATGGCGGGCGACAGTCATAGCAAAGAGATGAAGCACTTTTGAAATATGGGGAAAGCCAAAAACTGCGCTTCCTCCACTTCCGTAACATCGATTCATTAATGTTGAATTCTCTCGCAGCTGCTCTGTTCCCATGTTGTTGCAGTATATTAATAACTAACCTCGTATTGTGGATGAATAATCTCAGTTGTTCTCCTGACTGAAGTTTGGCCCGTGTATAGCATCCTGCTATGCGACTGCATTTGTCCCTGACCACCAGAATCCCTCACGTTAACTTTTATCGAGTGGGAAAAAAGTTGGCTTCATCCTCCAGCTTCACTGTGCTAATGTTATGCTAACATAGCTGTGTCGCTAGCAATCACGTAGCACAACATTATATACCAGGTAGTCCAACTTCAGTAACCCTGCAAACGCCACTGCTGTTTAGTTTTCTGTCTTTATGTTAGAAGTGGCAGCAGAGCTGTACGTTTGAATTAGTTTCAAAAATCTCAGTCAGAACATGGTATGAAATGTTTAGGTGGAAGCTAGCGAGCTAACTTCCTGTTAACTTCTAACTCTGTGAAATTTAATGAATTCTGTTTTCATGGATGCCTGGATGTAAAACTTAATTGTTACACCTGGTAAAGCAGCAACGCTGATGATTTAATTAAAGATGAAAGAATTTAGACCGTTTTTAACTCTCAGTGTCTTTGACTTTGGGACCTGAAGGCGACGGAGTTTTGGACGCAGATTACTCCGCGAAGCTCCTCACTACGGCAGCCGTAATGCTCTGACGATCCATCAAGCAGTGCTGCTTACCAAAGTTACACTAAAACATTTTTAACAGATTTCTGCAGCCAAAATCGGTTCGAGGTCAGTAAGCACAACCAGAATTCATACATAAGGTACACTCTCGATTTTTGAGAGTGGGGGGGGGGGGGGTTAGAAATGACTGAAAGATTTATTAGGCTGTGTTTTGTTCTAAAAAGAATGACTTCATATAGGAAAAAAATATATATCACATATGAAGGGCACCTTAAACTAGTTTTTTAATTAAGCAGCAAGACAGTCTTTTAGTGCGCATGCGCCAACCAGCGTGCAGCCTGTTACAGTCGCTCCTGCTTTTTCTCTTAGTTTAGCTCTTTTTTCTTACGTATTCTTTTTTTCTGACTTGTATTTTCATCCGTTTATTATCTTTTACTCAATCATGTGGATTGAGAGAGTTTTTGTTCTTCTGGTGGCCGTGGAACTGTTACTTTTATCATGGAACGGGACCGCGGCACATCTCCTACACTCACGGACTGTTTACTCCAGAGATCAGCTGATCGCCCTGATGCCGGCCGGCTCGCTGGCCAGGCCCGCAGAAGTACCAGCTGAAATTTGGAGGAAAACACATCGGGGATGCAGAGGTCAAGGACAGAAGAGAAGAAAGAGACGGTGAGACAGCAGAGGCTCGAAGCGAGGAGGAGGTATAAACCGTGTCTGCCGTCTATCGTGATGGGAAATGTGCGATCGTTATCGAATAAAATCGACGAGCTCTCAGCACTGGTACGGAGTCAGAGGGAATACCGAGAGTGTAGCCTGATGTGTTTCACCGAATCATGGCTGCACCAGGACATTCCCGATGAGAATGCTTCCGTGGAAGGCTTCCACACTGTTCGGGCGGACAGCGACAGCATCGCTAGCGGTAAGCGGAAAGGAGGTGGGCTTGCTGTAGTTAACAACCGGTGGTGTAACCCTGCCAACATAACAATCAAAGAAAGGATTTGTTGCCCGGACACTGAACTGTGTGCTGTTGGACTCAGGCCGTATTATTTACCCAGGGAATTCTCTCACGTCATCTTGGTGGCTGTTTATGTTCCTCCCTCTGCTAACCCCACAGCTGCATGTGACACTATCCACTCTGCCATTGCTCGGTTACAGACTCAGCACCCGAGTGCCTTTATTGTGATCTCGGGTGACTTCAACCATGTATCACTGGACAATACACCAACATTCAAACAATATGTGGACTGTCCCACCAGGGGAGAGAAAATTTTAGACCTACTGTATGCTAACGTCAAGGATGCATACAGCTCCTCCTCCCTCCCCCCACTTGGTAGGTCAGATCATAACCTGATTCACCTCACCCCCCGCTATGTGCCAATTTTGAGGCGGGAACCTGTGACCACCAGGACTGTTAGGAGGTGGTCAGAGGAGGCCTTAGCAGAACTACAGGGCTGTTTCGAGGTGACCGACTGGGAAACACTCTGTGAGCCTCACGCCGAGGACATCAATGGGCTTACTGAGTGTATCACAGACTACATAACTTTCTGCACCGACTCCATTGTTCCAGCTCAGACTGTTCATTGTTACCCAAATAACAAGCCGTGGGTGACTAAGGACATCAAAGCCCTCCTCAACAACAAGAAGAGGGCTTTCAGAGGGGGCAACAAAGAGGAGGTGAGGAAGGTCCAGGTGTTACTAAAGGACAAGATCAGAGAGGCTAAGGACAATTACAGGAGGAAGCTGGAGTGGAAACTCCAGCTTCCTCCTGGTGGTTGGATGCATCAGCAGGGATGATGAGACAGAGTACCGGGCTGTGGTCGACTCCTTTGTCACGTGGTGTGAGCAGAATCATCTTCAGCTCAACGTGGCAAAGACCAAGGAACTGATCGTGGACTTCAGGAAGACCAGGAAACACTTGACCCCTGTTTCAATCCAGGGGTTCAGTGTTGACATTGTGGAGGACTATAAATACCTTGGAGTACACATTGACAATAAACTGGACTGGGCTAAAAACACCACAGCACTTTACAGGAAGGGCCAGAGTCGTCTCTATTTTTTGAGGCGACTGAGGTCCTTCAACATCTGCCAGAAAATGCTGAGGATTTTCTACGAGTCTGTTGTGGCCAGTGCGATCCTCTATGCTGTTGCATGCTGGGGGAGCAGGCTGAGGGCAGCAGATGCCAACAGACTGGATAAACTGATCCGTAAGGCCAGTAATGTTGTGGGGATGGAGCTGGACTCCCTCAAGGTGGTGTCAGAGAGGCGGATGCTGTCCAAGATAAAGACAATGTTGGATAACACCTCCCACCCACTCCATGACATGCTGGTCAGTCACAGGAGCTCGTTCAGTGAGAGACTGAGATTACCGAAAAGCACCACTGAACGACACAGGAAATCTTTCCTGCCTGTGGCTCCCTGTACAACGCATCCACCTAACACACTGGTTACTGCAACAGCTACACCCTTCTTGCACATGTTCTTTTTCAGCTATTTATTAATAAGTGACTTTTATGTATATATATGCCTGTATATATTGTGCTATTCTTAGTTAGTGTGTTGTCTGTCTTTGTTAATGTTTGTTTATAATGGAGCACTGTAACGAAAAATAATTTCCCCCAGGGATCAATAAAGTATTTTGATACTGATTGATTGAGAACACAGTCAGGGCTGTATCAAGACACGAGGACTAAACCTCAATTCAACCAGACCCAGAACTGATCTGGAATTAAAACAGGACTACAACAGTTCAAAATCAGGACTACTTAGGACTTAACCAAAACAGAACCAGAATCAAAACTAGACAATAGTAGCACTAAAAATCATCATAGACCTGCACTACACTTATTGTTTAATTATACCAAAGTCCACTATTTAGATTCAGAAACGTTTATATAATTATTTAGCCTTGTTGAGCAAACAAGCCTGCAAAACTTAATAAATATGAATTCGAAAAGAAACAAATGGCATCTAAAAAGGAAACACTAAGTACTGGATACATGTTCTGATGAGTTTTGGCAAACAACCATTTGACTAAATGGCCTGCATTTGTATAGCGCTTTCCTCAGTCCCTAAGGACCCCAAAGCGCTTTACACTACATTCAGTCATCGGGCTAGCGATTTTGCGAGCCCTGCAGGCTCTGTGTTTTGCCTTATATGCATCCACAGGTGTGCCACCAATTTACTCACATGGACTCTACTAACCTATCAGAAGCTTCTTCACTCACCCCGGTTCTATCAGCCGTCAGGGCTGGGGAGCAGGGGGGAGGTGCTGGCCGTCAGATTGGGGTCTGGGATGCGGGGCCTCCCTGCTACTGCAGATAAGGAGGTGGTCCGCTTGCCTCCACCCCAGAGAGAAGGGTTACATCTCCTGGGTCTAGGTGCGGCTTGCCCCTCTGGGGGCGGGGGTACCTGGACCTGGGATATAGAGTATGTTTGGGGAGTGCGACTGTTTGTGCAGTGTCTATTTGTGTCTGTCTACACGTTGGGTGAGTGCCGAGTATTTGGTTGTGTATATGGGGGTGGGAATGCACGTTTTATGTCTGCGTGTGCCTGTTCGTCTGTGTCTATATGTCAGCTTGGGTCTTAGACTTCACCTCTCTGGGAACATCTCAAGCTCTCCGAGGTACGGAGGCCTATCTCCGCTCACCACACTCCCTGCCAGTTGCTGATGCCCTTAGATGTTGGTGTGTTGGTGGTTCTTGGTGTCTGGGGCTGGGGGCTCATGTATGTACCGGCTCACTCCTGGTGGCCGATTGGCGGGGCCTGGCGCCTGTGGCCCGGCTGGGCCCCTTCCGGGGGGTGGGGTACAGCCTGAGGCCTGGTCCTCTCTGGCACAGCTGGCTGCCGGCAGAGCCCGCGGGCACGCCACTGCAACCCCCTCTGGCCTCTGCTCCGTAGCTGCTGGGTGACCTCTCCTTTGGGGCTATACTCAGCTCTTCCCAGGAGGGTGGCACGGTTCCCCCCCTTTGGTGGTCCTCCTCGGGTCCTCGTACTCTGGGGCCTCTGGATGTCTGGGGCCTGGAGCTCCTCCATACCTGCTTCATGCCCTGGGGGACGGGGCTATGGCTCCCCACACTTCCTAGCAGATCGTTACATGGAGAAACCTTTGGAATACAAGCATGCTGATCCACACAGGTGTACACCCGGGTGTTCACAGACGCGGACTACAGCTTTCTTGGCTGCTGCCTCAAAGCACATTGTGCGCTGTTTATCTTGCGTGCTGCACAATATCGTTTAATGTTTAGTATCTACTGATATCTACTGCTAGCTAGTTTATTGTGATGGTGCTGTTTTTTTATTATGTTGCTCTTTGTTGTTTGCTTTCTCTTCTGTTTTTTTTCCTCCATACAGGTGATCCAGGCATTTTTTTTCTTTCTTCCCCCCCTTCTCACCGTCTCTTCTCCCCTTTGGTTTTCTTTCTCTCCCTCTCTTTCTTTCATTCTTTCTCCCTGTCCTATCCCCCAGTCATGTCTGTCCCGTTTGTAGCAACCAAAAATAAAATAAATTCATAATTATAATAAAGGTCAATCAAATGGACCAATATGGCAAGGCCATGATGATCCACTTGGTAAAATAAATCCGCTTGGCATCTTTCTTGGCCTTAAGACAACAATTCTGATGGCTAAAGATCCAAACGGGACACACAAAAAAAACAAACAAAAAAAAAAACAAAAAAAAAACAACAACTGCCAGCTAGCAACGTCCCTCTCACCGGTAGGTTAAGTTATTTTTAGCCAATTACAAGTTGAACCTGGTAGTTGGGGTTGTTAGCTAAGATACCATCATTAAGAAGCGGCACAACTAATGCATTTTCATTTCTTTTTTTTTCTTTTTTTTAATTTTATTTGTTTCACACATGGTTCAGCAGTATTTGATTTCCTTCACACAAGTCCTCATTCATATTAATATAGCACCGCACCCATAGGTGAAAAGGAGCAGGAAGAGGAATAAATTGTTATAAGCACCTGCCCCCTATCTGAACTCCAATCAATCTTACAAGTGGGCGCACTCTAACATTTATCTATATTTAACAATGCAAAACAAAACAACAAATGAATATAATCAACAATATACAATTCTACTAATATAAAATACTACAAAAATACTACTCTTGCACCGGTTTTCAGCCAACAGGTCCTTAGACAGGCAGCCAAAATCATCAATGACCCCTCTCACATTCTTCACCCTGCATTTCAGTGGCTCCCCTCCGGGCGGCGCCTCCGCTGCATTTCCTGCAGGACTAACTCCAGCTGATAAGACCATTCCCCACACCAGAAACATAAACTCTTCTTATACTACCGACAATTCATTCACTTATAGTCACTTACAGTTATTTACTGACCTTTCAGTCACTTTAATTTTAAAACTGTAAAATTTTAAAACTGTGTATATACTGTATATTCTGTGTATTTATTATCTCACTCTTATTACCTGTTTATGCCCTGTCCTTATCTTCAACGTCATGCTGCTCTGTTGTATGTTAATTGCCCCCTTGGGGATAAATAAAGTCTCTCTGATTCTGATTCTACTTGATGGCACAGAAGAACTGTTCCTTCCACATTTAGCCCAGTTATCGTTTTAAGCGTGTAACACATTTTAAAACGGTGTATATTTGTACAACTCTTAAGATTATCATGAAGAGAATTCCATGTTCTTATACCGCTAACCGTCAGACACATTTGCCTTTGTGAGGTCCTAGCAAACTGATGCCTCAAATAAAATTTCCTTCTACAATCCCCACTTCCTGAACACAATACAAATAAACTTTGTAACTTCAGAGGTAATGTATTATTTTTTGCCTTGAACATGATTAATAATGTTTGTAATTTCACTAAATCTTATAATTTCAACAAATTCGATTTTATAAACAGATTATTTATATGTTCTCTATATTTAACATTATGAACCATTCGTACCACTTTCTTCTGTAACAAGTATACAGGTTTTATATTACTCGCATATGTATTCCCCCGCACTTCAGCACAGTAACTGAGATAGGGGGAAATTAGTGAGAAATATAAAATACTAGGGCTGAACGATATATCGCATTTGCGATAATATCGCGACATGATCAAGTGCAATTTTCTAACCGCAAAGGCTGCGATTATACTCTGGACATGTCCAAATTCATGGGCTGCATTCTCCTGAGGCCGCATTTGTAGGCCGATTACGTCACAGCGACGCGCCGAAGGCTGTCCAAATTCGTAGACTCCTCCGAATGTAGCCGACAAATGCGTCCTCCTTTTCCCCGAATTTGAAGGATGGGTCGGGTGTGTCCTTCGTGGCCCACCATATCCCAGAATTCATAGCGTGGCCCAGCCAAACTCCAGTTTCCAACAATGGCGGCCGCTACTAAGTTTTAAAATTACTCTTATTAATCTTTCTGGGTCACAAAATAAACTTTTAACATATTTTCAGGCGAGAAACTAGTTGTGTAAACATCAAATATCTGCTCGGTTTATCAAGATATCGCATATTTGCAAAAGTGCTTCGACGTTTTCGGAGGCGTCTGTTACCCACCAGCTCGACAGCTAGCCGGGAGCTCGAGGGTTACTGATGCGGCCGAGAACGGCACAACTCCCGGCACATCATGTTCAGATCACCGCGGAGTTTCGCTGCTCGGGTTAAACGTAATATAAATAAGTCACTTAGACAACCTAAAAATGTTATTGTTGGGCTTTTTTCAGTGTTTTGTTTGTTCGTGAGTAAATCGGTTTGGCTGAGATTAAAGTTATTAGATTAGATAAAATAAAACTTTATTAATCCCCCGGGTGGGTTCCTCCTTGGTTTTCACACAGCTGACTAAACGTCAAACAGAAAACTTATTAAACAGAAGTATGAGACAGTCGAGAATTTACGCCAGTGTCTGGTTATATTTTAGATAGCAAGAAGCAGACGGCCGAGTTTATTAAACTCCACCGAGACAGCGGTGACGCTAATCAGAAGGCTAGACCGTCCAATTTCACGGCCGTTTACATCCGGCCTACCCGACCGTCTGAGGACCAGTGCGGCCTCTTCAGCTTTGCCTCTGCCACTTGAAGATGTCGTGGAGGCAGAGTTGAATAGTTACCTGTTGACCCCTGTCATTGACGGAGAGGATGATCCCTTAGCCTGGTGGAAGGTGCACAACATTCACTTTCCACGACTGTGCAAGATGGCCCGCAAATATCTGTGTGTGCCAGCCACAAGTGCCCCCTCAGAGCGTCTGTTCAGCACTGGAGGGAATATAGTGACCTGCACTCGCTCATCCTTAAAGCCAGCAAAAGTAGATATGCTGGTCTTCCTAGCAAAAAACCTGTGAGCTAGGATGATTATGGCTAGCTGAGCCATACTCATTGTGCACTTTAGTTTGTGCTGTGTTGCTGTTACTTACTGCAGATAATCAAGATGTTCAGCCAGTTTTAATTTAAAGGCGTGTTTGTGTGTGTGTTTATACAATTGCTATTATGTTTGCACTTTATGTGTAATGTTACTGACTGCAGAGATCAGTAAGATGTGTGCATTTTTTATTTATTAGTTTTATTTATTTAATATTATTTTTTAATTTAATGACTGTCTAGTACCGGTAGTTCACAGATGTCGAAAAACTGAGTGTGGTAAAGCCACTGATTTTGTTTATGTATATTTCTGCAATCTGCACATTGTACTGACTTTCATTTTAATGTTTACACCAGGGTTCCTTGTCAGCACTTTATGCTCAGATGTTTGTAAGCTAAAAATAAACTATTGTGTATGTTCAAATATACTGTTGTGATTGAAGAAGTTAAATAAAAATGTCAGTCATCAATTCATGCATCACCTCATGTCATCATAACAGAGGTCTGTCTTCCAGGAAAGAACAGTTTAAAATTAATGTAATATAGTATTGGCCATACTATATGATGTATTGCTTGTCTTTGTTTAATAATACAGAAGACAAAGACCTTAAAAAATAATCGCATATCGCATCGCAATCGCAATATTGGGGCAAAAAAATCGCAATTAGATTATTTTCCATAATCGTTCAGCCCTATAAAATACGCATTGCCTTATAATCTAATATCCTGACATATACAGTGTACTGTCAGTGCAGAGGATGAAATCAGCCAGGACAGCTCAGGAAACATCTGCTCACATCTGGCTGAATTCATGGGAACTTCTAATCAACCACTCAGCTGCCTGTGCGCTGAGGCACGCGCCTCAGGTGGACATGCGATAGCTGGGTGAGAGGTCAACACCCTAAAAAACGTATTTACTCTATCATCGCTCAAACAGTCCGCTTTCTGACGTCACAGACGCCCGAGTGAGGGCATCAACAAAATGCTGCATAATTAAAGTTTCCCTCACGCGCACAGCGGAGCTCCTTACGACTGCCGCGAGCCTCCCTGTTCTCCCCACGACACGCGCCGCCATCTTCGTCGGCTCACGAAGGCGTCATAACGGGTCGTACTAAGTAAAGCAGGAGCGGCAGGAACGTCAAAACGGAAAAGCTCCCAGTCCGGTTAATGCTCGGGAATCACTCGGGACTGACCTGGATAAGAATTTGTCCATTTCTGAGTTAAAGGTTGTATTAGATTTGGTTCTTGATGACGACGACGACTATTATTGATCGCCTGGTTTTGTTTTGTTTTAAAATAATAAAGTTTCTAGTTTTAAGCTAAAATCACCTCTAATCTGTTTTTTAAATTTCAATTTTCAAAGTTTGTTTTTTTAGCCTCGCTCTTTCTTTCTTTACGTTAGCAGTGACGACGCCCCCTCCTCCCTGCACAGTGGTTCAGTCCACATCTGACGACGATCATGTGTTACCGTAATATCGCTATTGCGTTACACAAACCGAGCTCCGTTTTGTCCACAAACAGCTTGACGCGTCGCAGATCGATGGCCAGTCGGTTTGGTATTGATAATTGATCTGATGAAGCTTCGGTGAGTGATGACCTGCGCTCGCGGAGGACTTTGGTTTTGTTCCTTCCCGTCTACTGGGCCAGTTACGGCTCCGGTCCGTCATGGTCCGACCGGAAATCTGAACTGATAAACAGAAGCTGATCGATGCGCGCGGAGCTGAATGAGAGGATTGATCAGCAATGGAGGACCGGGTCTCCGAGCCCAGCCTGGTTCTGGTCTTCAGCGGGAAGAGGAAGTCCGGAAAAGATTACGTGACGGAGCTGATCCAGCAGAGGTAAACACACCTGGAATATTTCGTAATTTATGGAAAATTCAGCAACAAGAGACATTTGAATTTTCACAGCAGATTTCGGACCCAGTTTCAGCTCCACTACAGCTAAAACAGAAACCAGAGAAGAACAAACTCCACTTTTTGTATAAGATAACCCACCGCCACCATCATCATCATTATATCACGATCCAGTTTTTAAATCCGCCTTTCT
This sequence comes from Aulonocara stuartgranti, assembly GCF_965226115.1. NCBI lineage: Eukaryota > Metazoa > Chordata > Actinopteri > Cichliformes > Cichlidae > Aulonocara > Aulonocara stuartgranti. Next base: position 216,500 of record NC_138947.1, on the reverse strand, counting down.
TAATGTTAACCTTGTATTTGTAAATATTTGTTATTTGTGTTTCCGAGTGTTTGTTGTTTAAAACACAAACACCTGGAACACTTGAACACCTGTCCATGTTTACCTCACTGCGCTGACCGTGCAGGTTGGGCCCTGACGTCTGCTGCATCCTGCGCCTGTCTGGACCCCTAAAGGAGCAGTATGCTCAGGTGAGTCTCACCTGCTCCAGATGCACCTTCACACAAATCTCTGCACTTTACCTGGAGGTCATGAGTTTAGATCCCTGGCCAACTGGTTCTCCTGGATTAAGGTGGGTGACCGTCCAGGTCTCGGAGCTCCTTCAGGTTTGCTCAGGCTGATGACGATGGAGGATGTGCGAGTAGGGCAGCAGGTTTGATCTCCAGAAGGTTCCTGGGAACCACCTCATGGACCACATCCTCCAGCAGCAGTTTATATTCATACTCAGACATGTGTGAGGTGTCCAGGTGAACCAGCCCATTCGGGGGTCACACCTCATCATACCTGCCAGTTTGCTACTGTACCTGAAGCTGATAAACCACAGCCAGACACTATACCAAGAAGGCTGCTTCTGGTTCTGCAGGAACACGGTCTGGACCTGGACCAGTTGATGGGTCCTGGACCTTATAAGGAGCAGTATCGAGCTGACATGATTCACTGGGGAGAATCTCGCCGCCGCCAGGACCCCGGCTTCTTCTGTCGCCTGGCGAGCAGAGGAGCCTGCCAACCAGTGTGGGTAGGTGAGCGTGGATCATGTTGCTGTGATGTCATCCTTCAGACAGCTGAGCTGTGCTCTGTGATTGGTCAGTTGGTGAGCGACGCGCGGCGGCTCTCAGACCTGCAGTGGTTCCAGGCAGAGTTTCCTCAACAGACTCAAAGTGTCAGAGTTCAAAGTTCCGAGAAGACCAGGTCACAGAGGGGGTGGAGCTTCACTGCAGGTGAGATTGAATCCTCCTACTAACCGTTTGTTTCTCTCACCTTTTTCCGTCTCACCTGTCTGCCCATCTCGGTCTCTCAGGTGTCGACGATGCAGAGTCGGAGTGCGGTCTGGACAACGGAGTTGAATTTGATTGGATTGTAATTAATGAAGCCGACGCCCCCTCGTTGGACGAGCAGCTGCGTCCAATCTTGCAGCTCACTGAGGAAGCAGCTTCAACATCATCAGTAAATCAAAGCTGATCATCAGTGACTGATCAGGTGGTCCCGCCCACAGAACTAACACGTTGACCTAACCTGCAGCTCAGGTGTTTCAGAGCAGCTGCTGCAGGTGGTCTGGCATGTTTTTAAAGAAGGGAGGACGGCATGCTTTCAGCAGAATGAACTACAAAACTATTGTTCAGCTGATCAATAAAGTTTTATTTAACACCTGTTCAGGCCCTGTGTTGTTGTGTTTAGAAGTTTGTAGTCCCCCTCAGCTGTTGCTGGTGTACGAGCACCCTCTGCTGGTCTGAGCAGGTTAAATCAATGATTTCAATGAGAAAGATGACAGCCGAGGCTTCGTTCCAAACTCTGCAGTTCCTACTTTAGTCCAGCAGATGTTGAATGAACGTGGCTCTGCAGCTGGAAGACAACGCTGGTGTAGTAAAAGGAGCCATTTCACCGGCTCTCAGCACACGCCTGTTCCACAAGCCTGAAAGTTTACCCAAGTTTGCACTTTCAGTCACTAGAACGTGACCAGGTTTTAAGACTGAGCCTAAAACTGACCTGGTGTCAGTTTTTAAACTCTCCTGCGGACGTGTATTTGTACTGCAGTACAACTTCACAGCTGCCTCACCGTTTCAGAGGAAAATGAGTCGATCGATCAATAACCCCCAGACTCTGTTTGGTTCTACATACGGTACTTTTATTTTATAAAATCCTGTTTCACTTTCACGATTTATTACAATGAACTGTGACATCATCAGTGATGACAGCACCTGCCTCCAGGTAATCACTTTTCTTAACTTTGATTCTGTCCTAAGGTCAAAGAAAACAGGAGGCGTGTCTGGCTTGTGATTGGCCCCTTTGTTCACCATATTTGGCAGTTGAATGCCTCCGTTATTGGTCACTCCAGTAAGCCACACCCCAGAAGACAAAAACAATTAATTGGCTAACAGAAGATTGGCTTTCATCAATCAGTCATCAATATTTATTGTGGCAAAGTGAACTAAAGCAGGAACAACAAACCGTTAAGACAAACACGCCATTAGTCATTAGTTAACGAGGGGCGGGGCTGTTAGTCACTCATTATTACAAAAACATGACTGGGGTGGAGGCAAAGCAAACTGTGCAGAAAAAGTTCAAAGTAGGAATGTGAGAAAAGAGGGGGAGGGGCCAAAGGTGAGGGGAGGAGCCAGATTGGAGAGGAAATATCTCCCACACTCCTCTCATAGCAGGATCAGAGGATCTAGTTTTTGACCTCCAGCAAGCAGAGAAAAGGGGAGGGGCCAGTGACAAAAGGGGTTGAGCCAGAGGAAGAAAGGGAAGAGGAATATTTTGGCCACAGAGTTTCCTGACATCCACGTCAGGTAAGGCGGAGCCAGAGGTTCAGCAGGAGTTGAGCTCCTCCATGGTCTGGTTCAGGGTCGCCTGGAGCTCCAGGTTTGCGTTCTTGGCAGAAGTCAAAGCATCTGCAACACAGAGAGGAGGGGCCAACCAGTCAATGACCAATCACATCAATCACAGGCTGGTCTCTGAGGTCTTACAGTTTTACTTTGTGACCTCAGCTGGCAGCTGATAGTGTAGTGGTAAGACTATATGCCTTTGGAGCGGGAGTTGCAAGTTCGCCCTGTATTCAGTAAGGGTCCTGCTAGAAAACCATGCTAAAACCTGGAATGGCGCAGCTAAGTCTGCAGGCTGTCCGCAGCTCGGACACATGTTGTACTGTGTATGTGACAAATAACACTTGTTGTCTGTGATGAATATTGATCGTGGGCCTCACCTTCCAGACCGTCGATGGTTTTCTCCAGTTTGGCCACCGAGCGCTCAGCAAACTCAGCTCTGGTCTCAGCCTGAAACACAGGAAGTCGGATGACAAAAGGGAAATACAAACGGGGGAGAATGTGAAAAGCTGGTCTGTTGCAGAACCCTGATTGGTCGCTCTGGTTTGTTGTTTTGTGCAGGATAAATAGTCAAACTGAAAACGCTCGTACGTCCTGGTTTTATACTTTCTTAAACCCTTTCAAGATATTTTTTGTTTAGTTTTTTTCAAAATAAAACATCACACTTTATGGTCACATTAATCTTGTTTAACTCATTCACTGCCAGCCATTGGCAGTGAATGGGTTAGACCCATTGACTCATTCACTGCAATTGACGGCTATAGACGTCAATGGCAGTGAATGAGTTAATATTCGTGACCTCAGACAAAGTCTCAGACCTTAATTATAAAATTGAAAATACATTACACACTTAGCCTTAAACCGACGATTGGCTGACTTTATTCAGATGCTTCCCTCCATGCAGCTGACAGCTTTTATTGTGAAAAGAAGAAACAAATCGAGTTTCTCCAACAGGTCGTGACGTCACAGGTGAACATGACACTCACCTCCTTCAGTCTGTTGCGCAGACTCTTGATCTCCTCCTCATACCTGTCCTCCTTCTGAGAGTACTGACACACAGAGACAGCAGCCAATCAGAGAGCAGGTACACACAGGTGAGCACACAGGTGTGAGGCTGAACCGTTTCTGGTTCCAGAGACTGCACCGGCTCCGTTCCCCGGCAGAATTACCTGTGCCATGAAGCCCCACCCCCTCCTCCTACCTTGTCGGCTTGGGCCTCCAGAGACTTTGCACTTGTGAACACAGTTTTCAGCTCCTCCTCCAACACCCGGGTCTTGCTGCAGGTCAAAGGTCACATCAGAGGACACAGTGTGTCAGACAGGCATGTGGGCAGGTAGGCTCAGGTGGTGTCAGGTATCAACTACGGTACCTTCCGACTAAAGCAGGATGCACTCAGCAGAACCTGGAAATGTTATGAGCCTGACCCAACTGTTCATACGGTCCCCATCTTTAATGTTCCCGCCTCAAGACTTAGACGGAGCAGCACACCTGCACAGGTGCTGCTCTGAGAGATTGCCAGGTACGGAACTGATGATGTATTCTGTCGCCAGGCAGACAGGTGCAAGGTGGAACACCATAAATGTGATCTGTAGGCTCCGCCCCTTTGTTTTCAAGTCATGAGGATGCCAACAAAGCCATTGATTTACATTTCTACCTCACCTGCTGCTTGACATCCTGTTATCAAGATGGCTGCCGAGTGACGAGAACTGCTTCTAGAAGGATTTTAATCAACCCGACACCACCTGAGCACCCTATGAGTTTGTGTGTGTGTCATCAGGTGTGTGCGCGCGCACTGTCAGGTGTCATTGAGCCTGCAGGTAGATTCATGCAGAGCAACAAGAGGAGGAGGGTGAGGAGGAGGAGCTGAAGCAGCAGATAAAGGTCAGAGATCATGGAGGCAGTGGGAGGTCAGGAGGAGGAGCTTCACTCGGTCAGCAGGTCCAGGTCACGTGACCCTCAGTACCTTATCCTCGGACGCCTGCAGACTCTTCAGCGAATGATCGAAGCTCCTCAGCTGCTCCTCCAACCTCCGAACCTTACTGTGAGACAGGTGGAGGCAGGTAGCAGGGCATGCAGACAGTTGCCGTAGAAACAGACAGGGAGAAAGAGGCGGAGCTGTTACAGAAGCAGTGTGGCATCACATCAATGTGATGTCAAAGTTACCAGGTGTGTCAAAGCAGCTTCATGCTGTTACAGAGGCAGGTATGTCCACTTCATTAGGAACACCTACCCGCTCGAAACTCACCTGTGTGGTCCCCGAGGTGTTCCTAATAAAGTGGCTCTGAAAGTGTGTGTGTGTGTGTGTGTGTGTGTGTGTGTGTGTGTGTGTGTGTGTGTGTGTGTGTGCGTGCGCAGAACCTCTCGGCCTGCTCCGCTCGTTCTTCAGCTCGCTCCAGCTCTCCTTCCACCATCACCAGTTTACGAGCCACCTGTCAATCAAACAGCACACTGCATTCCTGTGTACGACACCACTATGTACTACTAGGGCTGGGTCATATCATACCGTTCACGGTAATACCGATAGATGTATAATATGGCGATAGAATATGGGTAAAACGTGCATGCGCTGTGCCTTTGTTTACATACGCACATGGCGGCGACGCAGAACGAGAAGAGTGAAAGCGGATCGTTGAATGAAACAATGAACCTGAACTGGTTTGTAAAAACGCTGCAGCTTCACTGGTGTGGAACTGGTTTAGCTTTCGTCCGTCAGATACACAACAAAGCACTATTTTTGGTAGCGCATGCTAGCGGGCCGTCGTTATTACCGCGTTGTTTGGAAAATACGGCGCACTTAAAATCAATCCTTTGATTTGTCTGAAAGTCGACAGAGCCCCTTATAATCCCGTGTGCCTTATGTATGAACTCTGGTTGTGTTTACTGACCTCGAAACGATTTTATGTGCACGGCGCTCGAAAATCTGTCAGATGTTTCAGTACGACTTTGCTAAGCTACGAAGCCGCACCGCTTGATGGATTGTCGGAGCATTACGGCTGTCGTAGGCGGAGCCTCGCGGAGTGATATGTACTGTGCTTCAGCATAATGTTACCGTATTGTGTGTGTATGACCTCTTTTTAAGTGTTGTGGATGTTATACATGGTTATGCTGAGGATATGTCGGCCAGTTTCCACTGGAAATGCCTTTTGGTTAAACTGTCAGCGAGGAATTTGCATTTGCACTGTTACATGTTTATATAACTTTAATGCAGATAAAACAGCTGCTTGTTTAAGTGAAAATACTTTGATGTTTTTTTTGCACTAATAAAGTTGTGGAGTTGTAAAGTATTTTGTCTCGTGTCAATTATATCGTCAATTATATCGTTATCGCAGATTTTCAGATGTATATCGTGATAAATATTTTGGGTCATATCACCCTGCTCTAACTATGTGGTAATGCCAGTAGCAGCGTGTGCAGTACCTCCTCATACTTGCGGTCTGCCTCCTCAGCGATGGTTTTGGCCTCCCTCAGCTGCACCTCCAGCAGCTCCATCTTCTCCTCGTCCTTCAGAGCTCTGTTCTCAATCACCTTCATCCCCCTGATTGTGGACAAAGTTATGTGATCACATTTAACCTTTGACCTTCTCAGCACTGCTGCTGTGTAAAACAGCTACAAACAAATCCTACAAATCCTGCAGTGCTTCTCATAGTACTGCCACAGTATTACTGTGTATTATTACAAGCTGTAGTACTTTGCAGTATTTGTGGAATACAAGCGCCCTCTGACCTCTCGCTCTCGTCGGCTACCTTCTCAACCTCGTCCAGCTTGTGCAGCGCGGCGGCGAGTCTCTCCTGAGTGCGGTCCAGGTTCTCCTCGCTGAGCTGCAGACGTCGACCGAGAGACGTGACCTCGGCCTCCGCCTGCGGGGAGACAGACACAGGTCAGCTGACACATCGACCTCTAACCCCCCAGGGGCGCAAACATCCGGTCATTCCCCATCCTGTTCCTTCCTTTCACAATAAAATTCCTTTTCACACACACAGGTGCGCGCACACACAGTGACAGCTGCACATGAAATACTTAAAGCTAAAAATGTGTTTTTACTAGTTATGAAACATTGTTATTGTAGTAATAACAAGCTTGCTCTGGTTCAGGAGCACAAACAGGAAATGACACAGGAATCATCTGTTTTATAAATAATGTTTCTGATTTCATGATTCACAAACAAAAACAAAGCTTAACTGTAGTTTGTCTATTTACTCTTAAATTATGAAACTCGACTTTAATTCTGCTTAAAGTCGAGTTTCAGCAGCAGAACGCACAAGCAGACTGCGGCCTTTTTAATCCAGCACCTTTAATCTGGAGGTAACAGGAAGTGAAACGGGTCAGGTTTCCTGTACGCATCAGGTCACACAGCCAAGTGTGTGTTATCAGCAGCTTCATGCTGCCGTTTATCAGCGCGTCACGCCCTGATACACACACACACACACACACACACACACACACACACACACACACACACACACTGTACTGCAGTACTCAGAGTACACACTCCGCTGACAGGAAGGGTACTGGATATTTACTGTAACAGGTAGAAATGAGGCTGTGCACACTGTGAGGGAGGAACCACATGTGAGCCACCTCCAGATGTGCGTGAGTCAACGCACCTATCAATCATAGGCATTTTCACAACACTTTGATAATCGGAGGAAATGATGTCGCTGCAGCACAACAACAGTAAGATAAATAACAGGATATTTGTGGAGTCCGGTGACGTAGGCGGTCAAGATGGCAGCTTGAATAGAGATTGACAGACCACGCGACTTTCGCACATTGCATGCTGGGAACTCGTGGCAAAACAATCCAAGTACCGCATCACATGCAAGCATTTGCAGCACCGCAAAACGTTCATTCTCCGGTTCCAATACCTTCTTGGTTTTTCTTTGCCGCCCAAAAAAGGTATGTACAAAACGAAGGAGAACAATGCCGGTCCGTACAAAGACAGACTCGACAAAAAGGCAAAGAAAAGATATGAGGAAAAAAAAAAAATCAAAGGAGTGAAAGGGTCAGACCCTTACGAGCACACAGAGTGGACAAAAGACGTTAGCATGCTGCCCAACTTTCACCACGCTCATATTTATAATTATACGGTTCTTGGAGTGAGTGCACTTGTCACGGACAAACGAGCGGCATTTAATCCCTGTATACGGCTGCTGCACCAAAGGAAGATAAAGTTCTCCCTACTGTTCCCAGCGGTGCTGGTGCTGAAAAAGGGCAGACGTGAGTTTACCGACACAAAAAAAAAAAAAAAGCCCAGGACTACATTCTGTCTTTACTTTAAGGGAGATATTTACAGTCAGGGCTTGGATTTAAACACTACCCTTTTTCTTTTCCTTTTTTTTTTCTTGCCCTAGCTTTAATTAACATGCTATACACGATATACTTTGCACCTCCTAACTGTTTAGTTTCAATATTATAGGGCTTCGCAGTTTTATTTGAGTTATTCAGTTGTGCTGCTTCTGAGGATACGAAGCTCACTAAGACTATTAAATTCCTGTAAGTTTTTCAGTTGTTATGAAGCCCTTTTCAGTTTGTTCAGCTAGCTAAGTCCCGGAATGACTGTTTTCCTCATATTACATTGATTTAATATGCTGCTGGCGACAGGTCCTGTTTATGACTGTTCGACTGGTTAGAGTCACGGACCATAAAGTTTATGTTTTGCTTTCTGGGGCTCATAGCCCACCTGAGGGTGACTAGTGTTCTTGGTTGCCCCAGACGTATCTGTTTAAATGTTTATCAGTTGGTATTTTTATTTACTTCCAACCCCCCCCCCCCAATTTTTCTTACAGCCAGCCTTCCAAATATTGTCCACTCAGTACTGAACTCCTGGTTCTAATAATAAGTTACCCCACGGTTATATGTCCGACACGTATTGCATGATGGCGAATAAGCCACAAAGGGCCCTTACTTTAATGACCTGGAATGTAAAGGGCCTTAACCACTCAATAAAAAAAAGAAATCATGACATTTATCAAATCAAAAAAAGTTGACATTGTCTTTCTTCACTTGTCTCCCCAAGAGTCAGATAAACTTTGCCGTGATTGGGTTGGTCAGGTATTTTTTTCGTGTGGCAGCAGTCAGAGTAGGGGTGTCGCAATTTTAATTCATAAGCAGTTACAGTTTAAATGCTCCCGGATGGTTAAGGATGAAGATGGGCGGACATTGATACTCTTGGCTGAGATTCAAGGCCATAGAATGATTTTAAGCAATATCTATGCACCAAACATCAACACTGTTTTTGGAAACTTGGAATGCAAAATTTGTGATATGGGCGACTACCCAATCCTGATAGCAGGGGACTTGGTCATGGATGATATACTGGATCGAAGCACTCCCTCACAGCGACACTCTAGATCAGCGTCGGTCGCTATAAAAAATGTGTAGGACCTTGGGTTTGGTGGACGTATGGAGAGTATTCAACCCATCCACAAGAGATTACACCTTTTATTCTGCCCCCACAACACTCTGTCAAGAATAGATTATTTTCTTGTGTCAAATTCTATCATGCCCTCAGCAATGTCCTGCTCTATTGGTAGAATACGCGTTTCTGACCACGCCTCTGAGCTCATTTGGTAACCCCCCCAAGTCTCCCAGATGGAGGCTAAACTCAAGCCTTTTACATGATCCCAACTTTTTCCACTCCTTAAGAGAGCAGATCAATTCTTATATAGAAATTAACCTCTCTACAGCTCCCAGTGCGGGTGTAGCATGGGAAGCTTTGAAAGCCTTTATTAGAGGGTTCATCATCCAGCATGCCTCATATAAGAAGAGAACTGCTCTGACCAAGCAGATAGACCTGGAGAGGAAGATTGCCATAGCTGAAGCCGCTTTTAAGGCAGACATGAGCTCGGCAAATCTGACCCACCTAACTAGACTTAAATATGAGTTTAACTCAATTTTGACTCAGAAAATGGAGTTTTCTCTATTTCGGGCAGAAATGGATGGAGATAAACCTGGCAAACTACTTGCAAGATATATTAAACAAAAAGAAGCTCAGACTATCATAGCAGCAGTTAGAGCACAGGATGGCACTATGGTGTCAAAACCCTCTGAAGTGAATGAAGCCTTCAGAGATTTCTATATGCAACTCTACTCCTCTACTCTAGCTCCCCAACTGGGTCTAGAGAGTATTTTAAATTCAGGGAATTTAAAATAGAAAGTAGCTCGTCCACAGAAGGACTGGTAGCTCCCCTTACGATAAGGGTTCAGATCGCGCGAACAGGTGTGAAATGTGTGTGTTTAGTTTGTTTGTTTGCTTGTTTTAATCAATTTTAAATCATGCTTTTTATTTGTTTTTGTTTCTAATGTCTCTGTAAAGCACTTTGAATCACCTTGTTGTTGAATTGTGCTATACAAATAAATTTGCCTTGCCTTGCCTTACTCAGAAATACAAGCAAACTCTCAGGAAATTAACAGTTTTCTCTCCCCCCTCAACCTCCCAACTCTCTCTAGGACACAGGTGGACTCCCTGGACGCCCCAATTTCAAAGGAAGAGATCTTAAGGGTAATCAAAAACCTTCCAATTGACAAGGACCCTGGGTTGGATGGGTTTACAGCCGAGTTTTACAGGAACTTTGCAGATGAGCTCTTCCCTTTACTCCTGCAAATGTTTGAGGAGGCCCTGGATAAGGGCAGCCTGCCACCAACACTGTCAGAGGCACTTATTTCGCTTGTCCTAAAGAAAAACAAAGACCTGCTTGACTGTAAGAGTTACAGACCAATAAGCTTGATCAATTGCAATTGCAAAATTTTAGCTAAGGTACTAGCAACCAGATTAGATGAGGTCATGACTTACTTAATACACCCCGACCAAGTTGGTTTTATTCGGACCACAGCTCTGCCGATAATATTAGACGCCTAATTGATATTATGTGGGCAACCCAGGATAAATCCTCTACGGGGGACTTTTCTCCAGCTATAGCCCTCTCCCTGGATGCAGAGAAAGCATTCGACAGGGTGGAGTGGCGTTTTCCTCTGCCCCCCTCTCACGGACAATAACCATATCCAACTTCTTAATAGCAATGAACTGGTCTGCATTGGTGCATCATATCTTTATTCTCTTCCCCCTCCTGCCCCCCCCCCTCTTTCTTAAATAGATAACTATCATATCTGATATCATATCTCACAGTACAATAATATTGAATGGGTTGCATTGTTGTATTTTGTCATGTTTCTCAGGTCTTTGTCTGAATTTCTACGAACATTATTGCTAAGGATTGTCTTATTGCATTGGAGTCACACTGGGTTAAATATGTACACTTGGGTTTTAAGGGGTATTTATTATTTTCTTCTTTTTTTTGGGTTGTATGGAAGCCCCAAACGCAATTTCATTGTTCTTGACAATGACAATAAATAAATAAATACTAAAATACTAAAAATACTAAAATACTTCTATTTTGTGTAATGGAAGCATTTGGCTTTGGCCCAAAATTCATAAGGTGGGTCAAACTTCTCTACAACAATCCAAGAGCATCAATACTAACGAACCGTATTGTATCACAGTCCTTCGACCTCCACAGAGGTAGAAGACAGGACTGCCCACTGAGTCCTTTGCTTTTTGCTCTAGCTTTAGAGCCTCTGGCAGCAACAATACGTAGAGACCCTGATTCTCCAGGTATCCAGGTCCACAATAATAATCACAAGTTGATGCTCTATGCTGATGACGGCCTGGTCCTAATATCGCAGCCAGAACGCTCTCTACCTGCTCTCTTAAGAATTATTAACCGGTTCTCTAATATATCAGGATATAGACTAAATTGGTCAAAGTCTGAAGCGCTCCCTCTGACAGCCTTCTGCCCCAAAACCCTGTTCCAGCTGGGGGATTTCAGCTGGCCTCAGACCGGTAACAAATACTTGGGCATTACATTCCCCCGTTTGTTATACAACATAGTTCAGGCTAGTTTTGAAACTCTATTGGACAAGTTCAGAACCGACATAAGTAGATGGTCCCCTTTGTTTCTCACCCTTTGGGGTAAAGTTAACATCATCAAAATGAATTGTGCTCCAAAATTTAATTACCTACTACAAACACTCCCGCTAAAAATCCCATCAAAATATTTTCATCAATTTGACAGATTGTGCAACCAATTCATACGGAACAACAGACGCCCTAGAATAAAGCTTAAAAAGCTACAGCAGCCAGTGGAGTCGGGAGACCTGGGGGTCCCAGATTTACTGTTTTACCATTATGCTTTCAGTCTGAGACACATGGTTCACTGGCCCTCCCTCCAGAACGAGCCCCCCCATGGCTTAGTCTGGAGAGTACTTTGTACTCACCACTCCCTCCGATGCACATTTTAACCACTAAGCTCCCACCAGATATACAAACCCACCCCATTCTTTCTTTCCTGCAGACGGTCTGGAAGAAGGTGGCCTTGCTATTAAATTTTAACTCCCACCTTCACACTGAGGCTTCCATATGGCTCAATCCCAAACTCTGCATTAATAAGTTTCCGTTTTTCTGGAGACTGTGGGTCCAGACTGGGATACTTGTTCTCGGAGACCTGTATCAGGGGAGTATTCTCAAGTCCTTCAACGACCTTAAAGCAGTTTTGGTTGCCACAGAGTCAGTTTTGGAGGTACTTGCAGCTCCGGCACTTATTGCTCAAAACTTTTGGTTCCCCCTAAACACCACCTCCAACTATTGAATATCTCAGCTACATCAAAAAAATCTTTGGGGGAGGTCGTGAAGTCTCTAAATATTACTCAATGCTTGTTAAGGGCACGAGTAAAGGGCTACCCGCCCTCCAGTTAGCTTGGGAATCTGACCTTGGTGTGGCTTTTACAGATCAGGAATGGACTGCAATTTTGCAGAATAGTAAAAAGGTGTCCAGGGAACTTAGAAGGACACTAATCCAATTTAAATTACTACACCGAATTTACTGGTCGCCACACAGACTGTATAGGGCGAACCTCATGCAGATGTCAGACTGGGGTAGGCACATTGACCCATATGATTTTGGAGCTGTCCTAAAACCCAAATCTTTTGGACTGAGATACATGACTTTATCAAATCAACCATACGATGGGATATTCCTTTTTCACCAAGACTATTTGTTTTGGGGGACCCATCACTCCTTAAATATGCTCCGCCTAAGGCTGCTGTGGGTACAGACTGCATTGATGCTGGGGCGTAAACTCATTATTTCCCAGTGGAAGGCCCCTTCCACCCCACCTGTCTCTGTATGGCATATTCAACTAGGGAGACTTGCTGCACTTGGACAACTGTCATACAGGCTTCTGAATAAAGTGGAGAGTTTCCATCTGAAGTGGGATCCATATCTGTCCAGAATAAAACGAACAGACTAGAACTTGGAGTGGGACTGACATTGACATTCTGACGAAGCACCCTCAGGGATGTCAGGGTGTGGCATGCAGTAAGACCCACATAGTCAAAGGCTGGCTGTTTTTGTTTGTTTATCTCTTGCTTTGTTTGTCCCCCTCATTTTGGTTTTGTATTCTCTACTGTTCTGCTGCTATGCTGATGCTTTTTTTTTTTATGTGATGTAATCTGTCTCTGCAGTGGACTGTAGTGTTCTCAAAGCACAATAAAATATTAATCACAAAAAAACAAAAACAGGATATTTGTAAATGTTTACAAACATAAGAGCTCAGTTATAAACATCCAGAATATTACAGAGGTGAAATATATCTGTGTTTAAAGAAGCAACAGGAACGTGTTCATCGAGCTTCATCACTTCCTGTTCACGCTGGCCGCCGGGTTAACGCATTCTCCTCCAGCATCATCAAACACGATCAGCATGTTGTCACGGACAGCTTAAACAGCCAATCAGAGTAAAAACAGCACCATGCTGAGCCAACCAAGTGGCTGGACCAAATATTCACAAAAACTCAGGCGACTGTGTCAGCGAGCCCACAAACTTAGAAAAGGTGAGCGCCCTCTGCTGCAGCCCTGCTGGAACTACACAGCTCGCCTGATCTCGCCCTGCTTCAAACACGCCGAGTTCGCTCTAAACTTCAGGCTGTACACCAATCAGAGCCAGCCGCATCAGGCACACTTCCTGTTTTGTGACTGAAGTCTGATTGCGAGTAATGGCATCACTTCCTGTCTGACGGCAGGTAAATGCAGTGCCACATAAGCCTTACCACAGAACCAAGTCCGCCAGAGCTTATCTTTATATTTTTACAGGCTGTGGAGCCATTTTTGGGAACATTTCAAGTTGCTATACATCAATACAACAGTTATAGCCCAGATTTTAATAACATGTATGCATTAAGTCCATAGTAACTACATAAATTGCAAAAAAGTGCAATGAACAAGAAAATTGAAAATTGTTTTTGATTTTTTTACATACATTTCTAGTTAGAGAAATTTTTATAATTTTTATATACTGCAGGAAAAACAAAAATAAATATTATAATGCAAATTTGCAAAAGATTCAGCATGTGCATCAAAACAAACTATTTCCAGCAGTGCAGTTTGAGTTGTAAGCATCCCAGAAACTATTCAGAAAAGCATAACACTAAATATGACTTTTAAAAACACCAGTATAGGCTTATAAGGCCCTGAAGCTAAAAAAACCGACATTTTCCACGAAAATGACATCACTTCCAGTCTCGGCCAGGTAATGGCGGACATGCGATTGTTCGCGCTGACGTCTATTCCAACGTAGGAAGTGTTTTGAACAGCTGAAAGCGTGTTTCTGGAACATTATGTTTTTGTTGCTGCAAGCGCTTTTTATGCAGTTTTTTCAAAGCGTTATGTGGAAGGAAACCGTGACCTAGGGCAAGCTGATGGCATAATAATAATAATTTTTTGCGCTAGCTTACGTGGTTCCAGTTCTACAGAGATTTAAAAATAGTTACGCAAAACGGAGCGTGCCCACTCCGACCGGTTTTAAAGGGTTAAACCCACAATGACAAATGCACAGCAGTACAGGACTGTGGGAGCGCAGCCTCGTGCCATCTGACAGGAAACAGCTGTGAAATACGTGATGTCATCGCCTGTGACTTAAGGACATCGTTCGGGTGCGTGTGCCGTACCTCCTCCCGGGTCCTCTTCTCCTTCTCCACCTCCCTCTGCAGTCGCTCTGCCCGCTCATCGGCCTCCTCGGCCTGCTCCTGCAGGACTTTGATCTTTTTCTTCACTGCCTCGATGCTGTTCATGCCGCCACTCATCTTTTCTTCTTCTACTGCACAGAAAAAGTTTATTACACACTTTTCACAGTAAAACAGAGCGCCGCACATACCTATTCTGAAATAAACTATCAGCAGGAAGTCCGTTCAAACGACGTTTTGTAAGAGTGAAATAATTACAGCTGTGGTCAGAGGGAGGCCCTCTATCACTGAGCCGGGGAGCGAACACAGCGAGCCGCGGTGTGATACACAACGTGGAGCTTTTCAGAGCTCTGTGTGTAAATACATGAATCCAAAAAAAAGGGGCAAGGGGAGCTCACTTCTACAACCTGTTAGCGGTCCGGACTTGTCCACGCCAGTAAACACGACTTTACAATAACGTAAACACAAACGCAGACCAAATGTCTCCGTTTAGAAATGATCCTGAAAAGAAAAACAAGAATAAGGCAGAATTTACACGTCAGTCGAAGCTCAGAGAAAAATCAAACATTGAGGCAAGAATTCAAACACTGAGCTCAACAGCTGGAAAGAAAGAAGCCAAACCTGAGCCATTTCAGGAAGAGCTCTGTGTTAGTGGCCTTTAAAACAAATGTCGCAGCGCCAGTCACTAACCCGGGTTAGAGTATCCAGCTGCTGAGGCTCAGTGACAAATAGAGCTGCATGTCATCAGGGGGGTTCAGAGTGGACTCAGATCATCATCCATTGGGCGTAAAACGTACAGCTTATTGCACCAGCAGCATCTGCTCTTATAGAACTATCATTAGCTTACAGCTTTAAGTGTTTCAGGTCTGTGCTAACTAAAAATAAAGACAAGATGATAGTTTATTAAATTTTAATGAAGTTTGCAGATTGTTTCAGTGGAGTTTAATAAACTCCTTGCTATCTAAAATATAAAATAACATATTCTCGAGCATCTCACACTTCTGATAATCAGCTGTCTGCTTGACGTTTATTCAGCTGTGTAAAAACTATAACTTTAATCTCAGCCAAACCGATTTACTCAGGAACAAATAAAATACTGAAAAAAGCCAAACAATAACATTTTTAAGTTATCTAAGTGACTCATATATCATGTTTAACCTGAGTAGCGAAAGACGGCGGTGGGTTTGAAAACGATTAGCCGGGAGTCCGGTGTTCTCACGGCTCTAGTTAGCCTAGCCCCCGGCTAGCTATCGAGCTAGTGGGTAACAGACGTCTCCGAAAAGGTCGGAGCGCTTTTGAAAATATGCGGTGTCTTGATAAACTGAGCAGATATTTGAGGTTTACACAGCTACATTCTCACCTGAAAATATGTTAAACGTTTATTTTGTGACCCAGAAAGAATAATAAGAGTAACATTAAAACTAACTAGCTGCCACCATTGTTGGAAACTGAGCTGGGCTGCGCTATGAATTCTGGGACACAGCTTCTTCTTCTTCGGGGTTTAACGGCAGCTGGCATCCTTGTACATGCAGTGCTGCCATCTCCTGTTTCAGTCCATTATTACACTCTTAAATCCTGCTACTTATTCCTGCGTCTTTTGTGATCTTACAAAGCTTCAAACGACGCGTCGACTATTAAATCAGTCGTCGACGATTTCGATAGTCGACGTAATCGTGACTAGTCGACTAATCATGGCAGCCCTAGAGACCAGTCTTACTTGTTATCATCTATCGTCCACCTGGGCCTTACACAGAGTTTCTGTCTGATTTCTCAGACTTTTTATCTGATTTAGTTCTGAGCTCAGATAAAATAATTATTGTGGGGGATTTTAACATCCATGTAGATGCTAAAAATGACAGCCTCAACATGGCATTTAATCTGTTATTAGACTCAATTAGCTTCTCTCAAATGTAAAAGAACCCACCAAGCTTGATGATGACACCATCAACATGCGCTATCGCAGTAGAGCGGTATAGTCAAAATCTCTACTGTTGGCCAAATTTATATCGTTTCTACCGCCCACCCCTAGTTACAAATTATCTTCTTATTGACTCATCTCACAGAGGTCCTGCTAGACCTCAGTGCAGCGTTCGATACTGTCGACCATAATATCCTATTAGAGCGATTAGAACATGCTGTAGGTATTACAGTGGTTTGTATCATATCTATCTAATAGACTCCAGTTTGTGCATGTAAATGGAGAGTCCTCTTCACACACTGAGGTTAATTATGGAGTTCCACAGGGTTCAGTGCTAGGACCAATTCTGTTTACATTATACATGCTTCCCTTAGGCAGCATCATTAGAAGACATAGCATACATTTACACTGCTATGCTGATGACACCCAGCTCTATCTGTCCATGAAGCCAGATAACACACACCAATGAGTTACACTGCAGGAATGACTTAAAGACATAAAGACCTGGATGGCTGCTAACTTTCTGCTTCTTATTCAGATCAAACTGAGGTTATTGTACTCGGCCCTGAAAAGCCTAGAAATATGGTATCTAACCAGATTCTTACTCTGGATGGCATTACCTTGGCCTCCAGTAACGCTGTGAGGAACCTTGGAGTCATTTTTGACCAGGACATGTCCTTCAACGCACATATTAAACAAATATGTAAGACTGCTTTCTTCCATTTGTGCAACATCTCTAAAATTAGAAATATCCTGTCTCAGAGTGACGCTGAAAAACTAGTTCATGCATTTATTACTTCCAGGCTGGACGACTGTAATTCATTATTATCAGGAAGTCCTAAAAACTCCCTGAAAAGCCTTCAGCTGATCCAAAATGCTGCAGCAAGAGTCCTGACAGGGACTAGAAAGAGAGAGCATACTTGAGCCTGATTCTGCCAGAGGTTTCTTCCTGTTAAAAGGGAGTTTTTCCTTCCCACCATCACCAAAGCCCTTGCTCATATAATTGTTTGGGCTTTCTCTGTTTTCCTCGCATTATTGAAGGGCCTTTACCATATATGGCACCTTGGGGCAACTGTTCTTGTGATTTGGCGCTATATAAATAAAACTGAGTTGCATTAAACCAACGTGTGTATTTTTGAGTGACCAAGCCGTACGGAAAGCAGTGATCAGGCGGTTCTCGAATGTGTAAGAAAGATTAGTGATATGCTGTGTTGCTGGTGATACGTGAATGGCTCGAACTCATGAAGAACCAAAACCTGCTTTTCCTGGAACGCGTCAACTCTGAAGCGACATGACTGTCAAGTTCTGACAGCCAATGGTAACATGGATGGGACATAGCATAACATAGGGCTGTGTGATATGACCAAACTCTCATATCCCGATATAAGACATCTATCGTCCCGATAACAACAACAATAATAATAATAATACTAATAATAATGGATTGCATTTATATAGCGCTTTTTCGGGATTCAAAGCACTTTACAATACCACTATTCATTCACTCTCACATTCATACACTGGTGGAGGCAGCTACAGTTGCAGCCACAGCTGCCCTGGGGCAGACTGACAGAGGCGAGGCTGCCATATCGCGCCACCGGGCCCTCTGACCACCACCAGTAGGCGGTAGGTGAAGTGTCTTGCCCAAGGACACAACGACCGAGACTGTCCGAGCTGGGGCTCGCAACACCACAAAACAAACGATTGCGTAAAATGAAACGATAGACGTTTTTATATTGTCATCCGATATATATCGATATATCGAACAGCCCTAGTATAACAGCTTAGCTCAGACAGAAGGCGGCGTGGTTATTTCTGCTGTCAGATCCCAGTGGCATCCTGCAGCCCATAGAGAAACATGGGTTTCGCGCTCCTGAGATGAACGAAGAGGGCAGAGCAATCTCTGCTTTAGATCATCTCCACAGAACAGCGTCCTCTGGGAGGACCCGATATTTGGATTGGGTATCAGCAACGAGTTGATCTCGGGGAATTTTCCTCGCAGTCAGCTGACACAAATCCGCTGAGATGGGTAGCCGCTGTTCCACCTGAGCACCAGTGGCTCTTTCTTGTGCTGCATCAGCCTCTTGATTCCCAACACCGCCAAGCTGAAGGCTGTAAGAACGACTGCTACACTTGAGCTCAGCTCAGAGATTCTTAGAGTACTCTGATTATTCTTAATAATCTGACTTCCACACACTGCTGGGCCTGAGCAATGACCCATCCTCCAAGTGTGATTAATGTACAGGGTCATCACCCGTATTTTTGACCACTGCTTAAACTGATCAAATCGGAAGTGTAGGTCAGAGTTGAAGCTTTGACCTGAAGAGACACGTTCAGGGGGCGGTTCTAGTTCTCTCCCCCTATGATTGGCTTTTTTAAATAAAGTTGGTCTGAATAAAACTCAAACTTTAGTCCCTCCCTGTGCCCGCGCACCTCTCACGTGCTCAGGTCGTTTATCCATACCTCATCGATTATTACCGACTTCATCGGAAGCACGTTTTTCACACCTGACTTCCTCTTGTGTGCGCCACTGTTTGTTCCGTGTTAGCACGTTAGCGCCGGAAGCTAGCTGCGGACACCGCCCTGTTAGCGGCTAGTTCGTTAGCTCAGCTCAAGTGTGCTCGGCTTTACCCGTGTGTCCCCCACTTACCTGTCCGAATCCTTGGAAACAGTCACACCTGTAGCTCGCGCCCTTCTTCCGCTGCACTCACTTCCCGGTCAGCTAACTGTTAGCTGTTGGCGGCTAATGCCTCACTCTCCGTGAAGTTTGACGAACTGTGAATCGCGCTCCGTCTCAGCCTCCGCGGACTCGAGTGTCGTGTCGGTCCTCGTGCTCCCTGTTTGGGTGGTGGTCTCGATTTCTGGTCTAGGGTTCTGGTCGCGCTGAGTCTGGATTCCGGTTCCAGCCAACTCCCAACTCAGGAGACTCCGCCCTCTTCCGGGTTAAATTCGCTCCACGGGAAGTGATGTTGCACTATGTCCTCTTCAAAGTAAAAGTCCGAAAGAAGAAGCTGCCGAGTATCAAAGTTTAAAATCAGACTCCTGAGCTCTGTGAATACCTCCCGGACAGCTGACATTAACGCTCTCTATCAAAACTAAAGAAAGTGTATTAATTCTTTGTGCAAATATGACTGTTTTAAATGAATTAAAACGTACTTTTTACTTTTAATTCCTCTCAGACAAACTGCAGATTTAATAATGGATTGGATTTATATAGCGCTTTTCAAGGCACCCAAAGCGCTTTACAATGCCACTATTCATTCACTCTCCCATTCATACACTGGTGGAGGCAGCTACACTTGTAGCCACAGCTGCCCTGGAGCAGACTGACAGAAGCGAGGCTGCCATATCGCGCCATCGGCCCCTCTGGACAGATTTGCTTCAGTTTTACCGGTTTTAGTGACTTTCCTGAAACTGAATGGACTCTTCAATCTCTGGCTGTGTTCTGTTTTGTTTTTGGTTTTTTTTTTCCCTGAATAAGTTGTTTTTGAAACTCCTTAGCTGTTAATCCCCTCTCATTGTGATTGAATATTAAACCTTAGAAAGCATAATGACAATTTTTTTTTTAACAAACCAAACCAGAAATCTTCTCCAGCTTGTTCTTCTGATGTGTTATTGCAATTTGGCTCTAACTAAATCAATTAAATTAACAGCAGCAGCCACCTCGAGGTGGGAAGAAAGTGTAGAAGATCAGAGAGGAGTGACTCTGACAGGTGTGCACAGGTAGCTCCAGCGTGATGTTAAAGCAGACTGTGTGCTGGCCAGCAAGGCAAGGCAAGGCAAGGCAAGTTTATTTGTATAGCACAATTCAACAACAAGGTGATTCAAAGTGCTTTTTACAGAGACATTAGAAACAAGAACAAATAAAAAGCATGATTTAAAATTGATTAAAACAAGCAAATAAACTAACTAACTAATTAACAAACAAACAAACAACAGTATATAAAATCAAAACAGATAAAATCAGAACAGTAGATAAAATCAGTAGTTAAATGTAAGTTTTGAAATTTAAGCTTAAAGTGTGGATTTGGTGCTTTATTCAAATGCAGCTGAGAACAGGTGAGTCTTCAACCTGGATTTAAATAAACTGAGTGTTTCAGCTGATCTGAGGCTTTCTGGGAGTTTGTTCCAGATATAAGGAGCATAAAAGCTGAATGCAGCTTCTCCGTGTCTGGTTCTGACTCTGGGAACTGATAAAAGACTGGATCCAGATGACCTGAGGGATCTGGAAGGTTCATACTGGGTCAGGAGGTCACTGATGTATTTTGGTCCTAAACCATTCAGAGCTTTATAGGCCAGCATCAGAACTTTAAAGTCTATCCTCTGACGGACAGGCAGCCAGTGTAAAGACCTCAGAGCTGGACTGATGTGGTCCACTTTTTTGGTCTTAGTGAGGACTCGAGCAGCAGAGTTCTGAATGAGCTGTAGTTGTCTGACTGATTTTTTAGGTAGACCTGTAAAGATGCTGTTACAGTAATCAAGCCTACTAAAGATGAATGCATGGACTAGTTTTTCCAGGTCCTGTTGAGACATCAGATCTTTTATCCTTGATATATTCTTGAGGTGATAGTAAGCTGACTTTGTTATTGTCTTAATGTGTTTTTCTAAGTTTAGGTCTGCATCCATCACTACACCCAAATTTCTCGCCTGGTTTGTGGTTTTTAGATGTATAGATTGAAGTTCTCTGGTGACCTGTAATCGTTTTTCTTTGGCGCCAAAGACTATTACCTCAGTTTTGTTTTTGTTTAGCTGGAGAAAATTGTGGCACAACCAGTCGTTGATTTCCTCAATGCATTTACCAAGAGCCTGTACAGGGCCTCGGTCTCCTGGTGACATTGTGATATATATTTGTGTGTCATCTGCATAGCTGTGATAGTTTATTTTGTTGTTGTTTATAATCTGTGCCAGTGGGAGCATGTAGATGTTAAACAGAAGGGGTCCCAAGATGGAACCTTGGGGAACTCCACATGTGATACTTGTCTGCTCAGATGTGAAGTTACCTATTGATACAAAGTATTTCCTGTTTTCTAAGTATGTTTTGAACCAGTTTAGTACAGTTCCTGAAAGACCTGTCCAGTTCTCCAGTCGTTTGAGTAATATGTTGTGGTCAACTGTATCAAATGCTGCACTGAGATCCAGTAAAACTAGGACTGACATTTTTCCACTGTCTGTATTCAGACATATGTCATTGAACACTTTGGTCAGAGCGGTTTCAGTGCTGTGGTTCTGTCTAAAACCTGACTGGAAGGCATCGTAGCAATTATTCTGTTTTAAGAAGTAACTGAGCTGTTGAGAAACTGCTTTTTCAATGATCTTACTTAAAAACGGGAGATTTGAGATCGGCCTGTAGTTGTTCATTTGTGTCTTGTCAAGATTGTCCTTTTTCAGTATAGGTTTGATTACAGCAGTTTTTAGTGATTCTGGAAACACACCTGATAATAAAGAAAAGTTGACGATCTGTAACAGGTCTGACTCTAAAGTCTTTGAGACCTTTTTGAAAAAACTTGTTGGCAGGACATCTAAACAGCAGGAGGAGGAGTTCAGTTGACCTAAGATGTCCTCCAGGTCTTTGCTGTTAATAGGTTGAAACTGTTTCATGGTGTTTAAACAGTTTTTTGGTGGACACAGTACATATCCTGGATCTGCTGTTGATGTACCAATTGCTTGTCTAATTTTTTGGATTTTTTCTGTGAAGAATTTGGCAAAGTCATTGCAGGCCATGGTTGAATGAAGTTCAGCTGCCACTGACACAGGAGGGTTTGTTAGCCTGTCAACTGTAGAAAATAAGACCCGAGCATTATGGCTGTTTTTAGTGATGATGTCAGAGAAGTAGGACCTCCTTGCATTCCTCAGTTGTAAATTATAATTGTGAAGTTTCTCTTTATAAATGTCATAATGAACCTGGAAGACCGCAGGACAGCAGGAAGACCCCCCACTTTTCGTGCTGTAACAGCAGCGATCTGTGGTCCTGGGACATTGATCAAGCCGCTCTTCTATGGAACCAGCTCCCTGTTCGGATTATACAATTTTCTTCCTGTTAAAAGGGAGTTTTTCCTTCCCACTGTTGCCAAGGGCTTGATCAAAGGTTGCCATTTGATTATTGGGTTTTCTCTGTATTATCATAGGGCAGTGTGCCAAACAGACAATGCTGGGGGCCAGAATTGGTCCGCAAAGGATTCGATTTGACCCACTGGACCAAGGGCGGATCTAGAGAAATTTTCTTAGGGTGGCATGAGGGTGGCAAAATCAAAGCCCTTTTTTTCAAACACACATGCAGGTGGTTACATATGGTTAAAATGATTCAAATGCAGTAAGTATACACGTTTTTCATAGAAATATAGTCCATAACTTAATTATTTTCTGTAGCCCCCATAATTAAACACTTTAGTGACATAAAACATGTGATGTTATGTACTGTATAGCCTGGATAATAAATAAAGATGTAACGCTGTAAGTATACGATCCAGAAAGCTACACCACATGGGGCGGTTCATTTACCAACACAAGTCTAACTTAAGTTTCACTGTTTATTGTTAGAAAAAAAAGTAAAATCGTTACAGCTTAAATTACACAAAATGTCAGAAATCTGCACTGTCATGCACAAAAATCTAAACCTAATTTTTCATGGTTTGTTGGATTAACCCTCTGAGGCCCAAAATATAACCGGTCATTTTTGACTTCTTTTGATTTTACGTTTGTATTTCACCTTCAAATTGTGCCATTTTATTTTTTCCCCTCTTTGTTTGGTATCATTCTTTTCAGCTTGACCTCACGTGTCTGAATTTAGTTGTTTTTTCATTGACATACTGTGTTAACACAACTGATCTGAAATCACACAAACTTCAAATCCTAGTAGTATCTTTTTTACTGTAAACAAAAAAACAGACATGTTGAGTAAATTATTCTTATAACTTGAAATGTAAAAATATAAATTGTACATTTTGAAAACTTATGCACACATTTTGTAAACATATACAACTATTTATCTAAAAAATGCAGCCAATACACCTGCCGTTTTTTTATTTTTATTTTGTACAACCATTTAAAAATATTATTCAAACTAAAATCAGGTGTCGCAATAAGATGCCCCACAAATTATGTGTGACAGTAAAAAGAAATTGTTTGTCCACCACAAGACAGGAGAACAGCACAGGGATAAACCTGCAGGCCTGACAACAGGAGGTGTATCACTCCGCTGGTTTTCTACTTGGTGACAGTGCTGGGCCATATCATACCGTTCACGGTGATACCGGTGTAATGTTGGGCAACGATAAGAAAATGAAATATGGCGATAGAATATGAGTAAAACGCGCATGCGCAGTGCCTTTGTTTACATACGCACATGGCGGCGAAAAAAACAACTCCCTTTTAACAGGAAGAAACCTCCAGCAAAACCAGGCTCAGGGAGGGGCGGGGCCATCTGCTGTGATTGGTTGGGGTGAGAAAAGGAAGACAGGATAAAGACATGCTGTGGAAGAGAGACAGAGGTTAATAACAGATATGATTCAATGTAGAGAGGTCTGTGAACACATAGTGAGTGAGAAAGGTGACTGGAAAGGAACAACTCAGTGCATCATGGGAATCCCCCAGCAGCCTACGTCTATTGCAGCATAACTAAGGGAGGATTCAGGGTCACCTGGTCCAGCCCTAACTATATGCTTTAGCAAAAAGGAAAGTTTGAAGCCTAATCTTAAAGTAGAGATAGTGTCTGTCTCCTGAATCCAAACTGGAAGCTGGTTCCACAGAAAAGGGGCCTGAAAACTGAAGGCTCTGCCTCCCATTCTACTTTTAAATACTCTAGGAACAACAAGTAGGCCTGCAGAGCGAGAGCGGAGCGCTCTAATGGGGTGATATGGTACTACAAGGCCATTAAGATCAGATGGGGCCTGATTATTTAAGACCTTGTATGTGAGGAGCAGGATTTTGAATCCTGGATTTAACAGGAAGCCAAAACAGGAGAAATCTGCTCTCTCTTTCTAGTCCCTGTCAGGACTCTTGCTGCAGCATTTTGGATCAGCTGAAGGCTTTTCAGGGAGTTTTTAGGACTTCCTGATAATAATGAATTACAGTCGTCCAGCCTGGAAGTAATAAATGCATGAACTAGTTTTTCAGCGTCACTCTGAGACAGGATATTTCTAACTTTAGAGATGTTGCACAAATGGAAGAAAGCAGTCTTACATATTTGTTTAATATGTGCGTTGAAGGACATGTCCTGGTCAAAAATGACTCCAAGGTTCCTCACAGCGTTACTGGAGGCCAAGGTAATGCCATCCAGAGTAAGAATCTGGTTAGATACCATATTTCTAGGCTTTTCAGGGCCGAGTACAATAACCTCAGTTTGATCTGAATAAGAAGCAGAAAGTTAGCGGCCATCCAGGTCTTTATGTCTTTAAGACATTCCTGCAGTTTAACTCATTGGTGTGTGTTATCTGGCTTCATGGACAGATAGAGCTGGGTGTCATCTGCATAGCAGTGTAAATGTATGCTATGTCTTCTAATGATGCTGCCTAAGGGAAGCATGTATAATGTAAACAGAATTGGTCCTAGCACTGAACCCTGTGGAACTCCATAATTAACCTCAGTGTGTGAAGAGGACTCTCCATTTACATGCACAAACTGGAGTCTATTAGATAGATATGATACAAACCACTGCAGCACAGTACCTGTAATACCTACAGCATGTTCTAATTGCTTCAAATAAGCCATTCCTCTGCAGATGATCAGTTAGCTGTTTGACAACTACTCTTTCAAGGATGTTTGATATGAAAGGAAGGTTGGAGATCGTGGCTCAAGAGTTGGCAGTTCGTCTTGTAATCGGAAGGTTGCCAGTTCGAGCCC
Organism: Aulonocara stuartgranti; assembly: GCF_965226115.1. Lineage (NCBI taxonomy): Eukaryota > Metazoa > Chordata > Actinopteri > Cichliformes > Cichlidae > Aulonocara > Aulonocara stuartgranti. Next base: position 191,192 of record NC_138947.1, on the reverse strand, counting down.
CGGCTTGGACAGTCTCGGTCGTTGTGTCCTTGGGCAAGACACGTCACCTACCGCCTACTGGTGGTGGTCAGAGGGCCCGGTGGCGCCAGTGTCTGGCAGCCTCGCCTCTGTCAGTGCGCCCCAGGGTGGCTGTGGCTACAATGTAGCTGCCATCACCAGTGTGTGTGTGAATGGGTGGATGACTGGATATGTAAAGCGCTTTGGGGTCCTTAGGGACTAGAAAAGCGCTATATAAATACAGGCCATTTACCATTGGCCTATAATTAGCTGAGACTGCTGGGTCTAGAGATGCTTTTTGAGTAAAGGTTTAAATACAGCTAGCTTGAAGGCCTGTGGTACATAGCCGATTATTAGAGACAGGTTGATCATATTTAAGATTGAAGCATTAATTAATGGCAGGACTTATTTGAGCAGTTTTGTAGGAATGGGGTCTAAAAGACACGTTGATGGTTTGGAGGAAGTAATTATTGAAGTTAACTCAGAAAGATCAATTGGAGGAAAAGAGTCTAACTTAACATCAATGGTACTAAGAGTAGCTGTAGATAATATTACATCTGTGGGATGATTATTGGTAATTTTTTCTCTAATGATAAAAATGTTATTTGTGAAGAAGTTCATGAAGTCATTACTAGTTAACGTTAAAGGGATGGTTGGCTCAACAGAGCTCTGACTGTTTGTCAGCCTGGCTACAGAGCTGAAGAGAAACCTGGGGTTGTTCTTATTTTCTTCAATCAGTGATGAATAGTAAGATGTTCTGGCTTTGCGGAGAGCTTTCTTAGGCAAGCTACAGTTGTAGCCACAGCTGCCCTGGGGCAGACTGACAGAAGCGAGGCTGCCATATCGCGCCATCGGCCCCTCTGGCCATCACCAGTAGGCGGTAGGTGAAGTGTCTTGCCCAAGGACACAACGACCGAGACTGTCCGAGCCGGGGCTCGAACCGGCAACCTTCCGGTTACAAGACGAACTGCCAACTCTTTGAGCCACGATCGCCCACGATGGACTAAGCCTCCATCTTTAAGGAAGATGCACGATGACAGTCAACGTCAAATGCTTACTCCAAGCCGGTAGCGTTAGTTACTTTAGGTGAAAGTGGATTGTTGGTTTTGAAGCCCGCTGATTGTGTGTTTGGTTTCAACCTCTCCCAGGAGATTGGCACGGAGAGGAGAATCAGGAAGCACCATTCAGACACGGAATTGCACGGACGAAGCTGCACTTGGGGATTAAGGAGGAGCACCTTTGGATTAGCACCTTTCACTGTTTTTTGGCACTACCTTTGGAAACGCACACTTTTTGGCCAGAGCGCCGCATTTTGGGGTCCTCTTTCTCCTGCACCCGTGACACTTGAGGCGACTGTTGTTGTAATTTGACACTATATAAATAAAACTGAATTGAATTGAATGTCAGCCATCTTTGTTTATTTTTAGTTTCAGGAAATAAATTTTCCAAATGAAGTTTGTGTCACTGTGTGCTTAGTTTATCAATTCATTCATTTCTGCATCAGTAATCAAAATCTGAAAGTCATGTTTCATCTGAAGCTAAAAGTAAAGACAAATACTCGAAGAGCAGCTGATTAGATTTATAAAGAGTACAGCAGGAATCACCTACACTCATCAGAGATCAATACAATTACTTCAGTCCATTGTTACTACAGTTAAAATACACTCAAAAGAAATGTTACAGCGGCACATCTGGATGTGAGGCGTGCATCCTGGCGAGCTTTTTTGCATAAACAGAAATGTTTTGGATCCCAAAGCTTCAGATAAAAAAAACATAACAAAACAGTGATGAATCACACTGTAGAAACTTCCCAGCGTTAAACCTGAACACAATCAGTTATTCAAAAACTTCAAAATCACATTCAGGTCCTGATGTTACAAATTCATTTTTTTGTGTTTCCAAAACCTATAGAACATCATGTGAACTCACAGGGGGTGGGACTACTGTCCATAAAACACCTGATCAGAGATGATCAATCACACATGATCAGGACAGAGGATACCCGCATTCTTCGGTAACGCTTTCTGCTTTATCAGCGCCAAACTACAGTTCCTCTACTGTCCAGCAGAGGCAGCAGCGAGTCAGTCCCAAAACCCTTACATGTTAAAATAAACATGCTTACAGCCTGATTCACAAACTGGTCTCTATAGATAACACTCTCCTGTCTGAACTGATTAGAGTTTGCATTATTAGGGGCATGGCCTCTTTGACTGATCGCAGACTTGTTAAACTTGCTGTAGTCCACCCCAATATGATCGCATGATTACATCATCACCGGCGTCTGTTGTTCTTTTTTGTAAATGAACAATTTTCTATGTCAAACACTGTTCCATCATCATCATCACCGGACGACACGAGGAGCTGACATCATCACCTCCATGCATCAAAAGAAACAAGCTGATTGGTCAATTCAACCAATGTCCTACACAAGTATAAGAGACACAGCCATGCTAACATGCTAATAGAAGGAGCTCTGTGCTCCTTAAAAACACACCTGACCTACAATCCAGCACTACGTGAGTCCCGACCCCCAAAACCCACATCTGACCACACCAACCTCCAATCCCTCCCCATAATCCCAGTCCTTTCAATGCTTACATACTGGTAATGGTTTCTGTAAATCAGACACCATTAAAATCAAAACTTTAAATATGAGATGGCTGCTGGTCCAAAGGCATTCTGGGTAATGTAGTGTGGTGTGTCTCAGATTCAAAGAATAAATAAAAATCTGTCTGCTTAAAACAAACTGTGAAAAATATCTGGATCAGACCAGATCCAGATCCAGGTCCAGCTCCAGATACGCATGCTCTGGTCCCATTTACAAACAACAAAGAAACAAAGAAACAAAAAACATCAAGGGCACAGATCAAACCAGTGATCTAATCACATGACCCAGTTTGTTTGAAGCGGAAAATAAGTTGCCAATTTAACCTCGCCCTTACCCTTTTGGCTCCAAGTTTTAGAAAATGTTCCAAGAACAAAAGTCTGATTTGGTCTAAAAACTGTAAAACAGGCAATGGCATTATATCCAGGGCCTTTAACAATAAGAGTCCGATGTGTGTCTGTGGCATCGCAGTGACAACAGCAGAGGTCCCTGAGCTGTAGGTGGGGCGTTAACTCTCGCTCTCCTCTGGGATGTCCTGCAGGTCTGAGGGGTCAGAGGTAATAGGTTACCATGGAGACCATCATAATGCCATGGGCTTTCCATATTGATTGTTGATCAGTGGTACTAACCTCTGGGGCTGTCAGAGCGAGGAGAGATCTTCATCACTTCCTCCTCTTCCTCTTCATTTCCTTCTTGGACGCCATCTAATTGGTCGACTGGATCCTCGGTGGCTAGTGGGGCGAGGGGGCGAAGCTCCAGTTCCCGACTGCTACGTCTCTTGTTAACCTGCCAACAGACAACTCGGATTTATTTCAGTTTTGTCGACTCATCGCGCTTTAGTAATGTAATGTGTGCGTGTTAGTCCCCATAGGGAAATAGTTCCTCTGCATTTAACCCATTCACCCAGTGAAGCAGTGGGCAGCCACCAATGCAGCGCCCGGGGAGTTGAACCCCCGACCTTCCGATCATGGGGCCACCACTCTACCTACTGAGCTATCCCTGCCCAGTAGGTGAACAAGTGAACCCAACTCACCTGTTCTCCTTTCATAACATCACTCTTCTCTCCATTTTTGCTCCTCCTTCTGGTGCCTGGCTCCACTCCCTCCCAGTTTTGGTCCTCCTCTCGCAGACGGAGGCGTGTCACTTCTTCCTGTAGCAGCTCCACCTGCCGCCGCAGCAGCACCGCCTCCCCGCTGGCTTCCAACCCTGTGTCACGTGACAGTGACCGGCTGAGGCGGGGGCCAGGGGCAGAGCCAGGGGTGGTGGAGGGGGTGGAGCCTGCACTGACCAAGAGCGCTAGCATTGAGTCCTGACGAATCACAGCAGCCTGCAACATTGATAACATAAATACTGAATAAATGAATCACTATTTATACATTTATTTGGGTTAATTGCAGGATGTATAAACAAACAATACTAGAAATAAGTTTCAGACCTGCAGGGCGTGAAGCTGTGTGCTCAGACCGATCAAGCGCTGATGGACGTCCTGCAGAGAGGACAGCTGAAGATGTTAGAACTGCACAGGCAGAAACTTTGTACATCAAAATGTATGAAACGGTGCATGAGCTGCATCCCAACACAGACAGAAACATGTCGATCTTCAAAGCGAATCTAAGCCCTTTTGGCACCTACTCAGATCGACTTGCTTTTATTACAGTCCAGTTACACCTAATGTGCGTGTTCGTCATCATACCGACATGTCCGAGTGTCCCGTGATTAATATGCGACGACTACAACAAAGGTGGACGTGGAGCCAGCAGTATAGCTGCTGCTGGGTCTGTGGCTTTTCGTCAGACTCGTGCACCTTGTGTCGGTTTTTGCAGCCTTTTTCCTCGTTGTCGGGTTTCAAAAATGTCTGTTTTGATTTTCGTGAACGAGTTGCTTTCGTGACTCTTTGAATGACGCCACTGACCAGCCAATCGGTGTCACGCAAACTGACATCACATTTTAGTACCTGCCCGGGTCCCTTGGAACCCGGGCCGAGCAGGTACTATTGCAGTATGTGGTGCCAACCCCGAAAACCGGCGAACTGTGGCAAGGCGATCCGAGTAGGTACTGATGGAGAAGGGGCTTAGGTCTTTGACTTCTTGGTATCAAGAGGTTACTCAGAAAAGAGGAAGTAGGTGTTACCTCGTTCAGGGTTCGCTCCTGCAGCTGGTTACCATTTCCATCCTGAAAGAGAAAAGAGCTGAAACTGAGAGACGTGGAGACAAGCTGCCACAGACCTTCTCTTATTCTGAAGGTTCACTCAGACATATGAAAACATACAGTTTATATAAAGAGGATTTATTTGAAGAACTGTGGTTCAGCAGACAAACATTTAAACACAACTGAAGGTTTGCATCGTGCAGATGCAGGTTCAGCTTCACGAACCACCTGAAACTTGCGGACCAATCAGGTGGAGCCTCTGTTGTACCAGCTGCATACGATGATGTTATAAATAAGGGAAATGTTGCGGAACGTCGACCATGTAAGTGAAGAAGTAGCTCCACCCGCTCGTCTGTGCAGTGAGACGTAAACGAGCCCCTCAGAAAAACATTCTTCAACATTTACTTGTTTTTTACTGTCACCTGTATCTTCATTTCTGCTCCAGTTTCCATGGAAACAAAATCCACCAAAACCCTGCTGTGACATTGGGATCATATGACCAATTGCTCACTGATTGGTTAAAGACTGTAAATAACTTCCATGGAACCTCTGAGCATTCAAACATTTTAGCTGTCAGAAGAAATATGAAGGGTTGAAAGTTTCACTTCTTTAAGACACACACCTGAGCAGAAGGTGAAAGGTGAGCGTTACCTTTGAGGACTTGTCATTCAAGTCAAAAGAGCCGTTCAGAGAACCAGAGTCACCATCTGAGAGAAAGAGACAGGTTATCAAACAGCAACAGAAAGATGATTTCTGCATCACGACACGAAGGGGCGGAGCACAAACAGGCGACAGGTGACTCACCGCTGATCTCCTGGTTGCCGTTGGTTATGGAAGATTTCTGGATGCTGGCATCTGACAGCAGCTCCGTCAGTCTGTCGACTGAAACAGAAAATATGGTGAGCCTGATGGTGAGCAACCGGCAGCCTGGACCGAGTCTCTGTTAGCGCTGGAAGCTGCTCGGGGTGGAGGCTGTCTCGGAGAACGTTTCCTTTAATGCTCAGTTCTTCTTTGTTCCCAGATGTTTATGTGTGGCACAAAGACCTGAGGTGTGATGGCTTCATCCCATAAATATCAATTTTAAACATCGAACCAGGTGAGCTACATCCATGTAACCACGGCAACATCTGACCCCACTTCCGCAAATCCATTTATTGTGGCGGGAATGAACCCTGTATAAGTTCCGGGTCAATCAGCTGCATGTCCCCTGCTCCTATGGACTAAATTGAACTGTTGATACACACAGGTCATCCATCCATCCATTCGCTTCCGTTTATCCTTTACAGGGTCGAGGGGGGCACTGGAGCCTATCCCAGCTGTTTTAGGGCGAGAGGCGGGGTAGACCCTGGACAGGTCGCCAGTCTGTCGCAGGGCCGACACACAGGGACAGACAACCATTTGCTCTCACATTCACTCCCACATTCAGACCTATGGGCAATTTATTTTTTAATTATATTTGGATTTGGATTGGAGAAGAAAAACCATCTGCACAGCAGTATATGAATAACATGGGAACAAAGTCCTTCCAGGTTTTAGATTAAGTCCAGGAGAGCAAATGATGAAGTGATCAGCGGGTGCATATTAACCGGTGGAGGTTAACTAGCTATTACTAGGAGAGTTGCTCGCATGCTCTCCCGAAGGAGATATATAGAACACATTACATGGAACTATAAACACAAACTGGGGGGGTGCCCATGCTGCAATCATGGTGAACAAATAAGTAAATAAACAAGCAATAGTAATAGAAGTAAATGTAATAAATAAATAAATAAATAAAACAAAAACCAACCAAGTAATAGTGAGATCAAGTGAAGTCAGCCCTCGTGGGGGTGATGAATTGGATCCAATTGCTCCAAATGTGGTAGAATTTGGCTTTTTGCTTTCTTAACAGATATGTAAGTTTTTCCATCCTAAATATCTCTAAAATGATCCCAAACCAGTCATCCAGGGTAGGCTGGGCTGGGCTGAACCATCTTCTAGTAATTGTTTTTTTACTCGCCACCAAGAGTAATTGCACCAACTTAATCTCACTCCTACTGTTACGTTTCGGTGTTGTCAGTGTTTTGTTTTTGGCGTGACTGTTATGTGTTTCCTGTTTTACTTTGAAAGTCTGTGTTATCTTAGTGTGTTCAGTTTACATTTTCCCTGTCTCGTCAGTTCTAATTTGCCCCAGCTGTGTTTCCCTCCTGTGGTCCATTCCCTGATTGCTCCTTCTATGTATTTAAGCCTTGTGTTTCAGTATGTCATGGTCGCGATCTTCCCCCCCGTTGTAAATAGTTTGACGTTTTGTGTTTTGATGTAAATAATTATCGTATTTTGCTTTGAAGAAACAGTTGTCGATACCTTCGTTTTGGGATTTTTAGTGGGGTTTTTTTTTTGTGTGTGTTTTTTTTTCTTTATTTTTACTTTTTTTCGTGTTGCACTCCGGTTGCCTAGGCCGGGGTGTAACATATGGGGGCTCGTCCGGGATCGCTGGGGGGTCCGAGGGAGGGACCGCTTCGGCCGTCTGTCTTCGCTGGTGGGCCCGGGGGCCGCTTCAGCCGTTCGCCGTTGCTGGAGGGTCCGAGGGAGGGACCGCTTCGGCCCGGGGTCCGCTCCAGCCTTCATCCGCCTTCGCTGGAGGGTCCGTGGGACTGCTCCAGCCTTCATCCGCCTTCGCTGGAGGGTCCGAGGGACCGCTCCAGCCTTCGTCGTCTGCTGGAGGGTCAGTGGGACCGCTCCAGCCTTCATCATCTTCGTCTGCCTTCGCTTCAGCTGTCCGTCTCCGCTGGAGGGTCCGAGGGACCGCCCCAGCCTTCGTCGTCTGCTGGAGGGTCCGTGGGACCGCCCCAGCCTTTGTCGTCGCTGGAGGGTCCGTGGGACCGCTCCAGCCTTCATCCGCCTTCGCTGGAGGGTCGGTGGGACCGCTCCAGCCTTCGTCGTCTGCTGGAGGGTCAGTGGGACCGCACCAGCCTTCATCAGCTTCGTCTGCCTTCGCTGAGGGGAGGGTCCGTGGGACCGCTCCAGCCTCCACCAGCCTTCATCCGCTTTTGATCAAAACATTTCACTTGGGGTTACATGTTTGATTTTTGGGTAGGGGGAAATGTTACGTTTCGGTGTTGTCAGTGTTTTGTTTTTGGCGTGACTGTTATGTGTTTCCTGTTTTACTTTGAAAGTCTGTGTTATCTTAGTGTGTTCAGTTTACATTTTCCCTGTCTCGTCAGTTCTAATTTGCCCCAGCTGTGTTTCCCTCCTGTGGTCCATTCCCTGATTGCTCCTTCTATGTATTTAAGCCTTGTGTTTCAGTATGTCATGGTCGCGATCTTCCCCCCCGTTGTAAATAGTTTGACGTTTTGTGTTTTGATGTAAATAATTATCGTATTTTGCTTTGAAGAAACAGTTGTCGATACCTTCGTTTTGGGATTTTTGGTGGTGAGCTTTTGTGTGTGTTTTTTTTTCTCTTTATTTTTACTTTTTTTGCACTCCGGTTGCCTAGGCCGGGGTGTAACACCTACGTTCCAGAAAGGGGACCAAACTCATGTATAAAACCTTGAAATCTAAAGGTATTTGAACGTTAAAGACTGCACTTAAGGAGACCTGAACACCTATCCAACAGTTTTTTAACTTGGGACAGTCCCAAAAAACATGAAAATGGTTAGCAACAGTCGAGCCCCTTTGTATCTCTCCTGATATGGAGTCTTGAAGCACCTAATAATATTCTTCCAGCCATGCTCCTTCCAGCTCATAGAACTGGACGTGGACCACTGGCAGTACCAAACATTTTCCCACTCCCCCACAGAAATACCAATTCCTGATTCCCTTTCCCATTTATCCTTAGTGTATAAAGTGTTATCCTTGCTGGCACTAGAGAGAGCTTTGTATAGTTTAGAAATAGATTTAGTAGGGGTCATGGTTGTGGCATTTTTCAGGATGAGGAAAAATGCAACTCAACATCATTGATGCCTATGGGCAATTTAGATTAACCAATTGACCTATCCCCACTAACTGCACGTCTTTGGACGGAAGCCGGAGTACCCGGAGGGAACCCACGCAAACACGGGGAGAACATGCAAACTCAACACAGAAGGAACCGGCCTGATGGGGGAATTGAACTCAGGACCTTCTTGCTGTGCGGCAACAGTGCTGACCACCGTGCCACCGTGCTGTCCTATCACAGGTCAATGGAACAAAACTGATCTCACACTGGACTAAACCTCGTCCCACCTCCTTTTGGGACCTAATAAGCTGTTTTGTGTTATTACCATTATTTCTGTTCGTGATATATATGCATATATTTATTTTCTGTATACTTTTGAGCTCTATTTCTGTTTCCTGTGTTTTATTCACACACTCAGGCTCCGTAGCCTGATTAGCTCATTATCTATGAAGCTGCAGTTAGGCGCCCTGGTCCTTTACCGCGTTACACCCTAATCTCCACCAAAGGTCACATGATCTGTTAAAGTCTTAGTCCATCGTTCTGGACCTAAGAAGCATTAGCACCTCCTCACCTTCACCGATGGCAGCGAGGAGGAGTGGCTCGGCCTGAGGTGCCTGAGGAGTGTCAGCTCTAAAAAGGTTCCTGCAGGAGGAGGAGATCCTGACCTCCATGTCTCCTTCTTCTTCTGCCTTTCCTCTTCCAGACGCCTCCACCAGATCAGAAAACAGAGTGACACGCTCCTGTAAGAGCTCCAGCACCTCCCTGTCCTTCTGCTGGATGTCAGCTCTGAGTCTGCGCAGCAACGCTTTGTCTTCTGTCTCAATGAGAGGAAAGTCGTCTCTGCACGGACAGCTGCAGAAAAGAATTCATCAGTAACTAAAGTACACAGTAACTACAGTAACTACAGTTTGCAGTAGTTACCACAGTAACTAAGGTCACCAAAACTAAGTAGAGGCGCAGAAGGTAACAAATACAAATACCAGTTTCACAGGTTAAATATCAATTATATATATTTGGCCTCTGTAATATTATGGATATTTATAATTGAGCCGTTTGTGAGTATTAGAGCGATTTCTTATGTTTGTATTATTTAACTGGTTCAGCCTGTTGCTCTTAAATACATCATTTCATTTGATAGTTGTGATTCTGATTCCTGCAGCACGTCATATACTAAAGAGAAAACCGGACATCAAAACTCCCACAAATACACGATGCCGTGCACTGGTCGAGACACTCGACTGCAGGAATATGACTGTATTATATTCACTGAATTTACAGGCGCTCTGTATTGTGATAACTGTCGTCATCGGGGTAGGAAATGACGCACAGCCAGAGCACTTCGTTTCCTCAGGACACACACGTGTGTCTTGCTCACCTGGTGGCGGCCTGCTGGATGCGGCTCATCCAAGTCTTCCTGTCTTCTTTCGATGAGGCGTGCAGCTCATACATCTCCGGGGGGGTGGAGTCACTGATCAGGTACATCCCTCTCTCCTGATTGGCTATGTCTCTGACAATCAGATTAGTCAATGAGACCACTGGAGACTTGTCCTGAAACGCAGGTGAGCAGACAGGTGAGCAAACAGGAAACCTTGAACAGAGCTGAAGAAGGTCAGGGGGCTTTCGAATGTTATCAGGCATGACTCACCAGTGACACAACAAAGGTGAACTTCTGGTCTTTCTCCTGGAGGAAAACCAAGATGTCTGACATCAGCAGCACCTGCACATCTGGAGACAAACACAGTCGTGACTTGCAAGCTCTGCCCACACGCATGTTGCACCACAGCAGGTGATAAAGCCCACTACCTTTCATCCTGGTACCCTGGACCTTGCAGAGGAGTGTCCCCTCGTGCAGGAGCCTCCTCCTCAGCAGCTCTCCACCTCTGAACACACCTCCTCCCCGGACCTCTGCCTGGGCACGCGGGTCCAGGCGGGCATGGATCTCCTGCAGCCTCCTGCTCCGGTCAAGCTCCAGGACCTCTTTGTCCACAGAGCTGATCAGCTCCTTCAGGAGGCCCAGTGCGCGGCTCAGAGCCTGTGCCTCCTCTTCGCAGCCTGCAGGAGGTTATGGATTCATCACAGTCATAAGTCAAAGGTCATCAGAGAATCCTAAAGGTCAAAAGTCACAGATTACCTTTAGTGTTGTCCAGGATTCGCTGGATGAGGACGGGGTACTTTGTGATCCGCTGCGTCACCAACAGGATGCACTCCTGGACGCCGTGACGCCGCAGCAGAGGACCGCGAGTCACACGCTGAGCATTGTGGGAAAGGATGGAGACAGGAAGTCAGCATCAGAAACACCAGCCGGCCCCGGGCCGAACCAGCTTGCAGCAGCGTAAATCAAAACACAATGACCATGACGGTTCCAGGATCAGCCTGAAGCCACAGGTGAGCGCCTCACCCTGATGAACTGCTGCAGTCTCCGGTCGCGAGCCAAAACTTCCTTGTAGAGTTTCACAGCTTTCGGATGTCGACTGCAGAACTCTGAATAAACTTTCTTCCAGTCATCAGCAGTCTGCCCTGAGAACTGCACACACACACACACACACGTGTAGGTTCGGTGGATAAACTCAGGTCTTTGGCGTGTCTTTGTAGCGACCGTCTGGTGAATGCCATTTTAAAATCAGTGCCAAGTGGTTGGTTTATGTTGACAAACGTGACGTTCAGTTCCGGGCAAACAAGCCTCGGGTTTTATTAAATAAATCCATCCATTTTTTTGTCTGTTTTTTGTTCACACTACAAATAAAATGTGACAGCAAACGTGCTCTAGTGTGAACGTCTCAAAGCGGCCTGCATGTGCAAAAGAAGACGTCACACACAATGCGCTCTGTTCACGGTAGGTGTTGTTGCAGCAGTCTACCAATTTCTGCACAGTTGTAACCGACAGAATTTTGACAAATTAATTAGAGAAAGAAGGACACTGAGAAAACAGAGAGCCCGTGCTTTAACAATGGCCTTGTTTGGAGCAGTGGCTGCTACCTCCGTGCAGATGTATATATGGACACGGAGTCGTTTGTCTTCTCCAGCGCTGATAATTGGGATCTGTCTTTTGTCAGTGACGTAAAAGACTAATTTAATGCGACATGACCATCAAACAGCAGTCACTTTCTAAAACATCAGATATGTATCGGATTCAGTACCACATACAAAAGGTCGCATTTGAAAATGTCGGATTTGTGCTGTTCAAACTGCCATACCATGATCGGATATGGTGGATTTGATGCGCTTTCGCCTGCAGTGGGAACGTAGCCTTAGAAGCCCTGTTAGCAGCAAGGTGCGGGTGCAAGAGGTGGAGTCGTCGTACCTGTCGGACCAGCAGGTCTCCCAGCTTGCGCACCGTGAAGTTGGTGGAGCTGCCCTCCACCAGACCCGCCTTCCTCCTGTTCAACAGCTCTGACAGGAAGTGGGAGTGAAGCTCCAGCAGTTGGTCCAGACACGGGAAGATGGTGTGGACCACCCCCGCCTCCAGCATCACCTCCTCCAGCATCCCCCGCCGGTACACGCCCTCCATGATCCTCAGCGTGCGGACGTGGTGAAACTCGGTCTGGATCAGCTCTGAGGCAAAGAGAGAGCTCGGTCACGTTTCTTCTCCAGCTGTGGCGAGCACACGCACAGCTGTAGACCACGCTTTAGTTAAGGTTTTAGAATTGGCTACTTCGTTGGGACTGTAGGAAAACCCGACCCCGCCCACACAGAGCACTGACACGTCAAACACCTTTGGGAGGAACTAAAACAGAGACGCCAAGTGCCAGACCTGACAAAAGCTCTCCTGAACAAATGGGCAAAAATTCCCACACATCTGGAAGCTGTATGAGCTCCAAGTTTAAATCTCCCGCAGGTGTAACGAGTCCACATGTTGTGTGTGTGTGTTTGGTGACTGTTGCTGTACCGTAGATGACGTCCTGCTGCTTGATCAGGTCTTTGTGAAGTGTTTGCAGGAAGTTGGGCTCCACAGCGAGGCTCCAGCTGTCGACCTGCACGCAGCTGCCCTCCTTCTGCAGCTCGTCCAGCAGAGGGCTCCACTCAGCTGCACACAGAAAGAATGAATCCCATCAGGTTACAGCGCCACCTGCTCACAGAATTAAGATCTGATAGTAATCAATAAAAGTGACTAACAGACCGTCATCAGTAAGAGACTCCATGGACAGAGTCCTGCTCCTGAAGTTCAGAGACTCTGTGGACTGAGACAGGATCCTCTTGAGACCTGCAGAGTCCTCGGTCACACTGAGGACAGACAGAAAGGTGACTTATGATGCTCTGATGGTGTGAAGATGCAGAGAAGCAGGTGAGCATGTCAGCTGTTGACTGCCGTGGCAATTAATAAATGTCTGAATGTCTGAGTGTGTTGAAGCTCGTCATATCGAAAACTTTTTCAAGTCACTGAAGCTGCAATACTCGATTACAGTAATCGAGTACAGTAGAGTACATTAGTTTAAAGATAGAGAGCTTCAGTGTTTTACTTTTGCCCCACAGAACACTGAACTAGTTTCACTGGATGCGATTTAAAAGCTTGCTTCACCTTCCCCACAAATTGATTCTGTTCATCTGGACGTTTTCAGCGGGAGAAACGTTTCTGTGGGCTGGTTTCAGTCACTGAGCAAATGTCCTGTTTATGAGGCTGGAAACCTGCAGTCAGCTGAGACTGAAGAAGTCACCTGGATGAGTGACGAAACGTTTCTCCCACTGAAAACATCCAGATGAACAGAATCGACTTTATGGGATTTACTCACCTGGATGACTGAGCACGCATCAAGACCTCACTTTGTGATGGGTGGCGGTTTGATGATGTCAGCATCTGGATTAATTTTTTTATGTTTTATTCTTAATGAACTCTGCGTGAATTTATTCTTGCATATAATGAATTTTACTTCTTTCGCTCTGCGGCCATATCTCTAACCCTCCCAGCAGCTGCTTCCTGCAACCACAAGAACCACAAGATGGCGATGTCGGAGCCGAGCAAACCGGAGCCTCGTCTGTGACCTGGAGGTTTATATTTTAGCTCAGCTGCATGTTTCCGATTTCCAGTCTTTCCACACAAAGTGGTCAGTTTATTAGGAACACCCATAATCAATTTAGTCTGTACATTTGCTTTTCCTGTTTCTGATGCTCCTGCTCAACCACAACAGCCAGCAGCCAATTAGCTCCGTGCTCAGCCTCACCCTGCGATGTTATTTGTGGAGACACTTTTGGCGAGCGAGAGGCCAGATCGAACGCGTCTGGAGCCGAGCAGCGACTGACGAAGGCTGTCAGAAGGATAGATGGCTGAGCTCGGTCGCTCCTTCATCATAGGCGCTGAAGCAGAGAAGAAGAAAAAGTCATCATTGTGACAAACAACAGCAAAAGAAGAGGAAAAGGAGATGTTTTTAGGTGACAGGACTCACTTTTGCTTCTCATGGCGACGTTCTGCAGAGCTGAACTATTTCTCGCTAACGCCAGCTTCTGTTGCTGTCAGAGAGAAACACAGGTCAACCTTGGAGCGACCAAAAAGAGAGAGAAAGCCTGCGTTCATGAGCAACACAGCTGCTCCAAAAACCCGGGTCACCGACGTTTGTGGCAGTTCTTTTTATAACTTCGCTCTGTGTTTCACTATGGGAATCGCCTTGGTGTGACCAACTACAGAATCTCCAATGACACCATGTCTGTCCATGACAGACCTGGCGAGCCGTGCTCAGGGCTCCACCCCCTCGTTCTAACACGGCCGACCAACCCCTGCTGACTCATTCTTGCTTTCTTCCTGTGAGAAACTACTTTGAGCTCCCTCAGCTTCTCCAAGCTAACTTGATTAGCTGCTTAACAGTTAGAATGAGGGGGCGGAGCCCTGAGCCTTTGGCTCTGTTGATCTTTACTCACTCCTGGCGCGCTCAGAGTCGAGCCCCACATATTCCTGCTCCACAATAATATTGCAAGCTTACTCAAAGAGACGACTTGAACTGAGCAAGGAGAATCCTGAGACAGGACGCACACATGGAAATATCCTGTTTTCCTTTTTCCAGCGATCAGTTCAGTGTTTTAGTCAAACTTCTACACAAAGATCAGTGCACAATAAAAATTACACAACATTTCTCAGTAGTGTGCACACAGAGCATCATTCATTTTCTTTCTTTTACTATCCTCAGTGCAGGTGAATGCCTCATCTGTGCTATTTTTCACCAGCTGTCACACAACTTCATTATATGCAACAGCACAAAATGCTGTCAGCTTAAAGAAAGAATTAGTAAATATTCCACTACAGGATGTCCCAAAGAAAAAAGTATGCTTTGATGCCATTTATTTTTACTGCAGTGCATCAATTCCCTTTTTTCCCCACACATCTTTCCTCTGTGCAAGAACGGAGGCATCTTGCTCCATTCACTGAATTCAACAGTAGACTTTCAGATTTTCAGAGTTAATAAATATGTGAAAGTAATATGTTTTACCACATCATTGTTCTAACTGTGAACGGTGCACTGAATGACGGTCAGGTTAGGGCTGATTTTTTTCACTCAGTGGTGTGACACCTATCACAGCGGCTGCACCATCCGCTGCAAAGCCACAGAGATTAACATGTATGTGTTGATCTCTGTCTCTCTCCCACAGCATGTCTTTATCCTGTCTTCCTTCTCTCACCCAAACCGGTCGCAGCAGATGGCCCCGCCCCTCCCTGAGCCTGGTTCTGCCAGAGATTTCTTCCTGTTAAAAGGGAGTTTTTCCTTTCCACTGTCGCCAAAGTGCTGCTCATAGGGGGTCATATGATTGTTGGGCTTTTCTCTGTATGTATTATTGTGGGGTCTACGTTACAATATAAAGCACCTTGAGGTGACTATTGTGGTTTGGCGCTGTGTAAATAACATTGAATTGAATTGAAGTTAATGTAACCTTTTTTTTAGAAAGACCCTGATAGCAAAGCTTTCTGATGTAAGATGTAAACCAAGAGCGAACCATTGTTTTCCCCAGTGTGACTGTAGCCTACCAGGACTGGGACAGGTGTGTGCAGACAGACAGGTAAGAAGAGAGAGAGAGACTGCTCTTACCTTCTGCTTCATCTTAGCACAGCTCGCCAGACTGTCTCTGCAGCGATTGTGGATGGTGACATTACATGCTATGAGACACACAGGTAAAGAGAGACACGGGTGTAAATGGGGTGACCCAGCTGTCTTAGCTAATTATAGGCCAATCTCCAACCTTCCTTTATATCAAACATCCTTGAAAGAGTAGTTGTCAAACAGCTAACAGATCATCTGCAGAGGTTTATTTGAAGAGTTTCAGTCAGGTTTCAGAGCTCATCACAGCACAGAAACAGCTTTAGTGAAGGTTACAAATGATCTTCTTATGGCCTCTGACAGTGGACTCATCTCTGTGCTTGTCCTGCTAGACCTCAGTGCAGCGTTCGATACTGTCGACCATAATATCCTATTAGAGCGATTAGAGCATGCTGTAGGTATTACAGGTACTGCGCTGCAGTGGTTTGTATCATATCTATCTAATAGACTCCAGTTTGTGCATGTAAATGGAGAGTCCTCTTCACACACTGAGGTTAATTATGGAGTTCCACAGGGTTCAGTGCTAGGACCAATTCTGTTTACATTATACATGCTTCCCTTAGGCAGCATCATTAGAAGACACAGCATACATTTTCTTTGGTATACAATGAAAATGTATATCTCTGAAATTTGAAACAATGAACAGACGCTGAAAAACTAGTTCATGCATTTATTACTTCTAGGCTGGATTATTATTATCAGCACTATTATCAGGAACTCCCTGCAAAGCCTTCAATTAATCCAGCAGGAAACAGTCTGTAAACGAGCTTCTTACAGTCTGAAGTTTACAGAACAGAATCTGTTGTGCTGCCGGACTCTGTGAAGTCCAACAGAAACTCTACAACTTTTTTAAGATTCAGATGCCCCGCCCCTCCCTGAGCCTGGTTCTGCTGGAGGTTTTTTCCTGTTAAAAGGAATTTTTTCCTTCCCACTGTCACCCAAGCGCTTGCTTACAGGGGGTCATATGATTGTTGGGTTTTCTCTGTATTATAGTAGGGTTTACCTTACAATATAAAGCACCTCAGGCAACTGTTGTTGTGATTTGATGCTGTATAAATAAAAAAGAGAAGCGAGAGAGAGAAACCCAACTACCACAGTGGTACTGGAACCTGCAGAAACCAGGCAAGAAAGAGACCACTTACATGCTAAAGACACACATTTGTTCACTGTGCTGACCTCACTTTTTCCACAGAAGATGTCGCCAGTAAACCACAACACACACACAGTTAAAAATACTCTGTGTTCTGGGTGTGTAAGTTTCTTTTTATAAACTTTCTTCAGTCTTCGAGTTGCTCTACACCAGGGGTGTCCAACTCCAGGCCTCGAGGGCCAGTGTCCTGCAGGTTTTAGATCTCCCCCTGGGTCACCTGAATCAAACGATCAGTTCATTACCAGTCCTCTGGAGAACTTTAAAACGTGTTGAGGAGGTAATTTAGCCAAATCTGCAGGACATCGGCCCTCGAGGCCTGGAGTTGGACACCCCTGCTCTACCCAAAGATTTGTCTGTCTGTATCGTTCTGTTCTGTCTGGTGTTGCGCTGTCGTTGTTTTGTTTTTTTGCAGTTTTGACATATTTCACTTTATGTTGTCTTGTGTTGATTGGCTGTCATTTGTAGCACTGTGGTCTTGGAGGAACGTTTTCTCCTTTCACTGTGTACTGTACCACTGTACATGGTTGGAATGACAATAAAGCCACTTGACTTGAAGTCTGTGTACACACACACACACACACATACACACACACACACACACACACACACACGTAGACATAGTCCCCTTGACCCACTTCTCAGGGTGCATCTGCAGCAGCCAATCAGAGTGCAGGACAACAAGGTGTGTAGGCTGACACACACACACATACACACTGGGCGAGGGGCTTGGGGGGATGGGGCGGGAAGAGGGGTGAGTCTTCTTTCACCCGCTCCTGAGGTCTACATGTGGTCACATGACCAATCTGTTGTGTTCAACAAGGAGATTTTACTGTGTTACACTGATCTCAGCTGACTCTGTGTGTGTTAATCCGGAGGTACATCTGTTCATTGTGAGGAGGATTAACACACCGTCTGTCATACACACAGCAGACAAGCCCCCCCCCCACACACACACACAAGTTTGATCAATCTGTAAATCGACTGTATAAATAAAGTTTCCTGTGTGTAAATGAACTGTAAACCCTCCCTCTGTACAGTTGTGCTTAGGGATGGGTATCAAAACCCGGTTCTTGTTGAGAACCGGTTCCCACTGTTTCAGTTCCTTGGAATTGTTTGCCATTTTTGCAAACGATTCCCTTATCGATTCCAGTCGCCCCGAATGACGTCACCACGTTGCGGAGCATCATTTACCTGGCAGGAAACACAGCGGCTCAAACGCTCAAAAGTTTGGTTACACTTTACGAGAACGGATGACAACAGGGCAACTTGCAATACTTGCAAAGTAGAGATTTCATTGAAGGGAGGAAACACTACAAATATGCAAAAGCATTTGTTCACAAAACACGCGATGACCTTAAATGAACGTCGTGTTTTTAATTCCGCTCCGGACTCGTGAATCTCAGCCCAGCAGCAGCGGTAACGTTTGCACGTCCTCTCCCGTTAATGCGGCAGGTAAATAATCAACTAACATATTATGTTAGCGCGATCTGCCTTATTACAAACCTGCCATTACTGTGCATTTAGTGACCATGATGAGACAGACAGAGTCTGGCTCAGATGCTGGCAGTTCTCGCTGCAGTCTGCCGGTAGCGTCTCCTTTCAGGCAGGATAGACGAACGTCACCGAGCAGTGACTCAGTTTGTGGTCAAAGGTTTGCACCCGTTTGCCACAGCAGATGATTTTCAGTAAGTGAATGTGTTTAATTGTAGGCAGGGACATTACTGGATATTCTTGTGTAATTGCTACAGAATAATTTATGTTATACTTTGTTATTGCTACAGAAGAATATTTATTTTATTATTTTACATTTACAATGTTTTTTCCTGGAGACCCTGTGACACCCCATTGAAGAGCCGCAGGCTGGATCTCTTAAGATCTCACTGCTGGGTTTGTAAGGCCATGTTACTCCTAAATTTCTATCTTGTTCAAAGAGAAGATATAAAACAAAGTTCTGAGCTAATCGACCTTAGTGTTCTCCTTTTTTAAAAAGAATCGATAAGAGAATCGAAAATGGAATCGGAATCGTGAAAATCTTATCAATACCCATCCCTAGGTGTGCTTACCTGGGCAGCTGAGCGCCTCTTTGGCCGTGATGCTCCTGTTGCAGGAGGAGCAGAGGGTGGTGGAGGACACTGTCAGTGAGGTAAACAGGTGGCCATTACTGGAGCGCACCTCCCTCTCTCTCGCTTCCTTCTCCCTCTCTTTCAGGCGCTCCTTCTCCTTATTCTGAGAAACAGATGAGACAGAGCTGTATGAGGGGACCGGAGCACCTGCTGAGAACAGCCAGCGGATTCAAACCCACGACTTCTGATTGGCTGCAGACAGACTGTTTCACCAGCCAATCAGAGTGCAGGGCTGAGTATCAGTGGCTCCACTCTGAAATGAGTCAATCAAATACTTGGAGGCCCACCACGCGTGGGAATCACACGCGGTTGTCAGCCAGAGTGATTAATCAGCTATCAATACAGACGTGAAGGCAGCGTGAGGCTTAAATGAGTCACATCTGTAACCGAAACCACCGTCAAGTTTCAGAGACATCTTCACTAAACTGCTCCAAAGTCACAGACTCAGACCTGATCAGTCGATCCATCGGTAACAGCAGAGGGAGCAGAGTTTAAACTGAAAACACTAAAAGTGACGATTCATCAGAAACATGTTTCATGTTCCCAAAAGCTGAACTTCTGCTTTCTGCTTTCTGCCCTGGGAGGGGCAGGAAGGGGAAGTGTGTGAGGACCGTGGGGGGTGGGGGGATGATGTCATCACAAACACAGAAGTACACATGGGTGTGAAATCCACCAACAACGAAACACTTCTGCTTTTCCTCTTCACACAGCTGCAGCTGAACATCATTATTGAGTCTAGATTATTGGATGCTGCAGGTTGAAACCCGACACGTCACAAAACACAACCACCTCTCGAGCTTTTGCAAGAAAATGTGAAACAGCTGCAGGGTGTTTTGCTGCAGCCTCGTCGCGAGCTCCCCCAAGCAACAGCTGTTTTTTGTGTTTAATTTTCCTTTTCCTTTATTTTTTCACGAGCAGCACGTGTCTCCTTGTGTACGACCGACAAACCTTACTGGACATAAAAGACGGACTTTCTCATCACTTTCCGGAGTTCAAGTTTTGCAACACGGACGCTCCGTTTGCAGACCCCCCATTCATCTCACCTGAGACGCCTTTGTTCTCTGTCCCTGAAGGCCGCAAACGCCGACGCAGAGGGAGAAGACCTGGCGTTCTGGTTCGACTGAGACGGCGCACTAACAGACCACCGTTACCCAGTTTATTACTGGCTAATGTGCAGTCTCTGGAGAACAAGCTGTGCGAGCTTCGGGCACGGATCTCATTCCAGCGAGAGATGCAGGACTGCTGCGTGATCTGCCTCACAGAAACCTGGCTATCGGACAAGGTACCGGACTCCGCAATACAACTACCGGGGTTCTCCGTGCATCGCGCGGACAGGTCACAGGAGCTTACTGGGAAAAGCAGAGGCGGTGGTGTATGTTTCATGATCAACAACAGCTGGTGTGATTATGCGAACGTGCACCCGGTCAAATCCTTCTGCTCACCGGACCTGGAGTACCTGATGATTAAGTGCCGGCCATTCTGGCTACCGAGGGAATTTACAGCAGTGATTATTACGGCTGTTTACATTCCCCCACAAGCCGACACTGACCGAGCACTCAGGGAACTGTACAGCGTGATCAGCAGCGAGGAAACCGCACACCCAGAGGCAGCGTTTATCACAGACGGGGACTTTAACAAAGGAAACCTGAAGAAAGTTTCACCAAAACGCCACCAACACATCCACTTCAACACTCGTGGAGACCGGCTACTTCACCACTGCTGCACCTCTTTCCCGGGGTGCGTACAAAGCCCTCCCCCACGCCCCATTCGGCCAATCAGATCACCGCTCCATCCTGCTCCTGCCCGTCTACAGGCAGAAGCTGAAACAGGAAGCTCCAACCATAAGGGCGGTGCACAGTTAGTCGGACCAATCGGAGTCTGCGCTGCGGGACTGTTTTGATCACGCGGACTGGGAAATGTTTCACGTGGCTGCTAAAGACATCGACGAGAACACAGACTCAGTCTGTGGATTTATCAGGAAATGCGTGGAAGATGTCGTCTCATCCAGAACAGTTAAATCCTTCCCAAATCAAAAACCCTGGATTAACGGAGATGTTCGCGCGGCACGGAGCACCACCTATGCCTCCACGCACATTACCAACTCCGGAAGACGATCAAAGCAGCCAAACGTGAGTACAGCGACAGGGTGGAGCAACAGTTTGACAACCCTCGGAGAATGTGGCAGGGACTAAACACGATCACAGACTTTAGAGGGAAACCAGCACACCGCAGACCACGGCCTCTCTGTGTGAGGATCTAAACGTATTCTACGCTAGATTTGACACAGCGAACACCACGAGACCGGACAGTGTGCGCACCGCGGATGACGTCAGCGCCAGGGGCGGATCTAGAGAAATTTTCTTAAGGTGGCAAAGAAATCAAATGGGGTGGCAAAATCAAAGCCTTTTTTTTTTCAAACACTCATGCAGGTGGTTACATATGGTTAAATGATTCAAATGCAGTAAGTATGCAAGTTTTTCATATAAATATAGTCTATAACTTAATTATTGTCTGTAGCCCACATAATTACACACTAGTTACATATGAGTTTTGATCTTATGTACTGTATAGCCTGTAGAATAAATAAATATGTAGCCCAATAAATATAAAATCCAGAAAGCTACACAACATGGGGCGCTTCATTTACAAACACAAGTCTAACTTAAGTTTCACTGTTTTTGTTAAAAACAGTCACATTGTTACAGCTTAAATTACACAAAATGTCAGAAATCTGCACTGTCATGAACAAAAATGTAAACCTAATTTTTCATGTTTTGTTGGATTAACCCTCTGAGGTCTACAATACAACCGGCCATTTTTGACTCCTTTTGAGTTTATGTTTGTATTTCACCCTGAAATTGTTTCATTTTGGTTTTTTCCCCATTGCCTTGTTTGATTTCTTTTCAGCTCAACTGAATTTAGTTGTTTTTTCACCGACATGCTGAATTAGTGTTACTGATCTGAAATCACACAAAGAACTTAAAATCCTAGTAGAATTTTTTTACTGTAAAAAAACACAGACATGTTGAGTACATTTTTATAACTTGAAATGCAAATATAAAATGTACATTTTGTAAACATAAACAACCATTTATCTAAAAATGCACCCCATACACCTGCCATTTTTTTTTCATTTTGTACAACCATTTAAAAATATTACTAAAACTAAAATGAGAGAACAATCAGGTGTTGCAATAAGATGCCCCACAAATGATGTGTGTCAGTAAAAAACAAGTTTGTCCACCAAAAGACAGAAAGCACAGGGACAAACCTGCAGGCCTGACAACAGCAGGTGTATCACTCCGCTGGTTTTCTACTTAGTGACAGTGTTTACGTTGCAAATGTGGCTCTGTGACAGTCATTAGCGCCCTCACTGACACACAAAACAAAACGACTACACAACAGAACAACTACACAACACAACACAACACACTAAGTATGCACTCCACACTAAACGTCACAAATCTCCCACATCTAAAAACTCACTCTGTCTCGCTGCCGTTACCGTCACTCCCCAAACTTTTCCCTTTTCCTAAACAACCAAATCCCACGTGTTGACTTTTTTTAAAATTGGTCGCCATGGTGTATTTTTCCACCGATAGGAAACATGTGGCTTTATTTCTTTCCTTACTGTTTTCGTGCTGTCTTTAGAAAATGCTTAAAACACACACACACAAAAATGTGACCACAGTATTTAGAAAAAAGCGTGGCTTATATATATTTTTATCATAACTCTGGATTTACTGGCCTGTAATTAAAATTTAAAAACTTTAAAGTCCGAACTTTCAATGTGGCTGAAACAGAGACTCAGCGTGGCTGCAGCTTGTTGCTGTGTCACTCACAGATGTGTGCTCACATCAGTCATGTGATCTGGAGGTGCAGCGTGTCCATGGACCTCAGAGGGTTAATAACACTCACCTTCCTTCCATTTCCAGAGTGTAACATCCACCCACCTGTGTGAAAAGCGAAATTCCCATGGTGTTGTTCAAAATGTGCTCTGGCACAATCATGAGCATCGCTTGCTACTGAAAACAAGAAAAAAGCCGGTCCTGCTTTGGGCTGAACCATTTGTTGGTGGAGGGGGGGAACACTATGCAACATATTCAGTTTTAGCATTTATATTCACTGCTGACTGTAACTACGCTCAAACTGTTAATGCTATCTTATTTTAATAAACAGCACTGTCAAATGCAAAACTAGGGTGGCACTTGGGGTGGCAAGGGATCATTTTAGGGTGGCACTTGCCACCCCATGCCACCCTTCTAGATCCGCCCCTGGTCAGCGCGCACACTGTGTCTGAGGAGGATGTGCGGAAGTTCACCAGGAAGGTGAACGCACGCAAAGCTACTGGTCCGGACGGGATTCCCGGCCGCGTCCTCGAGTCATGCGCGGATCAGCTGGCTGGAGTGTTCACACACATCTTCAACCTTTCCCTCTCTCCGTCTGTAGTCCCAGCCTGCTTCAAAGTGGCCACCATCGTCCCTGCACCCAAATCCTCCAGCATCTCCTCATTGAACGACTGGCGACCTGTAGCCCTGACCCCCATCGTGAGAAAATGCTTCGAGAAGCTGGTCAGGGACTTCATCTGCTCTGCACTACCCGACTCACTGGACCCTCTACAGTTCGCATACCGCCACAACAGGTCCACTGATGATGCCATAGCCCTGACACTACACACTGCCCTGTCACACCTGGAGAAGAGAGACACGTATGTGAGGATGCTGTTTGTAGATTACAGCTCAGCATTCAATACCATCGTTCCCTCGAAGCTGGACAGGAAACTGCAGGATCTAGGACTGAGCAGCTCCCTCTGCAGCTGGATCCTTAGCTTCCTGTCTGACAGACGCCAAGTGGTCAGACTGGGCAGCATCACCTCATCCCCCATCACACTGAACACTGGTGCTCCACAGGGGTGTGTACTGAGCCCTCTCCTGTACTCACTCTACACCCATGACTGCACAGCCACTAACAACTCCAACATCATTGTGAAGTTTGCGGACGACACTACAGTGGTGGGTCTTATCACCAACGGTGATGAGACGGCTTACAGGGAGGAGGTCAGCGCCCTGACCCACTGGTGTCAAGACAACCATCTCACCCTCAACGTCGCAAAGACAAAGGAGTTGATAGTGGACTTCCGGAGGTGCAGAGAAGTACACACCCCCATCACCATCAACGGCGCTGCTGTGGAGAGAGTGAGCAGCTTCCGGTTCCTTGGTGTACATCTGGCTGAGGATCTTACGTGGTCAGTACACACAAACAAAACAGTGAAGAAGGCGCAGCAGCGCCTCTTCTTTCTCAGGAGACTGAAAAGATTCGGCATGAGCCCCCGCATCCTCAGGACCTTCTATCACTGTGCCATTGAGAGCATCCTCACTGGATGCATCACCACCTGGTATGGCAACAGCACCGCCTACAACTGCAAAGCTCTCCAGAGAGTCGTGCGGTGCTCTGAATGGATAATTGGAGGTGAGCTTCCCTCCCTCCAAGACATCTACAGGAAGCGCTGCCTGAGGAAAGCGGGGAGGATCATCAAGGACTCCAGTCACCCCAGCCATAAACTGTTCGGACTGCTTCCATCAGGAAGGAGGTTCTGCAGCATCCGGTCCCGTACCAGCAGACTGAGAGACAGCTTCTTCCACCAGGCCATCAGACTGATGAACACGTCATAGACACCTCAGCTTCACTACTGGAACTTTAACATTATGCACTCCATACTGTACAGTAATGCCACTGTTTTGCACATATTCAACTCTGTATATTTTTATATATTTTATTTATTGTTTACTCTATTTAATTTGTAAAATGTCTATACACACACACACACACACACACACACACACACGTAGAAAAACATATTTAGTATACACATCCAGTAATGCATACACTCTTATATTGTACATATATTTATTAGTCTCAGATTTAGCCATTCTTATATTTTGTTTGTTTTATGTTATTGTATTTTTACACACCTCTGTTGCTTGTGAAGCTCGCACACAAGAATTTCACTCGCATGCACTGTACCAGTGTACCTGCACATGTGATGTGACAATAAAAGTGATTTGATTTGATTTTGGGATGAAACATGCAAACGCACGTGTCCAGTGTATTTCTAACTGTTTATATCCCACATAGCAAGCAGGGGCCTGTTCTTCGTACGTCGCTTACTACATCCAAGATCAAATGACACATCCAAGATCAAATCATCGCGCTAACCGTGATCTCGCTAATCCGGTTCCCCGAACACACCTGCTGTTGACGATTAGTACAGCTGGACGCAGTAATGTGACATCACTGGGTGTCGTAAAAGGGGCTACGCATCGATAGTAGAAACATTGATCGGCAACCCGCTGATTGGTCGGCGAAAATGTCGAAGGGGCGTGCTCGGTATTTTCCGGCAGCAGAGCAAGAACTCATGATTGAGGGATTTCAGGAGTTTCAGAGTTTAATTAAAACGCAAGAGAACACTGCAAAGGCTGCAAAAGCAAGGAGAGAGGGCTGGCAGAAAGTTGCTGACAAATCAAACTCGTAGGTAATTTAATAATAATAATAATAATGGATTGGGTTTATATAGCACTTTCCAAGGCACCCAAAGCGCTTTACGATACCACTATTCATTCACTCCCACATTCACACACTGGTGGAGGCAGCTACGGTTGTAGCCAGGCTGCCATATCGCGCCATCGGCCCCTCTGGCCAACACCAGTAGGCGGTAGGGTAGATCTATCATATGACACTATATTGTCCAATATCATATGGCATTATATTATATTATAATATGTTATATTATATCCCCTTTCACATTAGAGCCACAACAGGACCCACAAGAACATGGGAACAAGTAAAAGTGGAATACAGGAGTATTCTACAGAATGGTAATATTTATCTCTTAGATTGCTTTTCGTCTCTTGGCAAGGTAATACTGGCCTGTAATACTCTGTTAGTTTGTTCATAACAGCAACCAAGAAAAGGGCAGAGCAAAAAAAAAGACAGGTGGTGGTCCTGCACCCCCTCGTCAACAAGTTGGTTAAGTAAATAATACCCTCACGGGAAAGTCGATATCTCTCTATGAGCACACTGTCGCACTGAGCTAAAGGATCCTGTCTATCCCGCAATATACGCTGAATTCTGAGGACTCTCCTTATCAATCTTGCACCTTCCGCAATGGGTTGGTCGCTTATACGGACAGGACATGGCTGCGACAGGCTTCCCAAATCCACCTTCGCTTTTATAGCCGTGGTCTCTCATCTTGATTACACGAAGTAATTTACAATTACTACTCTGAAATATGACTTACATCTGTAATAATCACATACATGTAATAGAATGTTAATAGTTCATTTCCCTTTTTTAGGAAATGACGTGTATGTATCTGTGTGACATCAATAAAAGGATCAAGTGCTGCATTATCTTTAGTTACATTGATGTTATTTATTTATGGTGAAACAGTGGTGGAATATCGCTGTTGCTTTCGTATAAATGAAGCGGACATACCTGCGTGGCCGCGATCTAATCCTGTTTACATAAAGTAAACCTGCTCCCGAGCAGGTTTACGCTTACGGCTCTGTTGCTATGACAGCAAGTCCCGGATGAGCTTCGGGGAACCGAACGATCCAGGATCACGCGAAATCGTCAACAATCTAATCCAGCTAACTTACTTAGCGAGGTACGACGAACAGGCCCCAGGTCTGGCCTGGATCTGGGATCAAGCCGGCACTGCTGACTGACTTCTGGAATGAAGTCATCCAGATGTGGGCCAGGGCTGGCGTAGATGGCACTGTCTATGTTATGTCATGCCATATCTGGCTCGATTGTGGTTTGGTTTATGTGGCCCAGGCTCATAGAAAGCAGGTCTTCCTTGGATCCAGCATCAAGCTGGCACTTCTGACTGACCGGTGTCATGGCAGAGTGTATGTAAACCAGATGTGGGCCAGGTCTGGCAATGATGGCACTGTTTATGTTCCTATTTTCCTATTTTAGTTAGAAGACCCAAATGCCATGTTGCAATACTATACTATTATGGTAGCCAACGTTTCAAATACAGGTTTCACAGGTTTGTGTCAAACCGTGCTCTTTATCCAAAACATAGTGAGGGTTTACTCATGTTTACCACTGAGTGGCTGTAGCTCAGGAGGTAGAGCAGCCTGCTGATTGGAAGGTTAGTGGTTCGATCCCTGGCTTCTCCAGTCTGCATGTCAAGAGTGTGAATGTGTATGAATGTAGTTAGGAAGCACTCAGTTTAGAGAAAGTGGGTGAATGTGGCATGCTGTATAGAGCACTTTCAGTAATCCGGAATAGTGAAAAGTGTTATATAAGATCAGTCGATTCACTGTCTGAACAGAGTTTTGTCATGTTACTTTTGCACTATTATGCACATGTTGTTATTACATGGCTTGATTAAGGTACACATTAGGCTGACATCTGGGGCCACGGCTGAAACTGTGTGTTTGCAACTGGCCTTGTGCTGGCCCATGTGTGGGCCACCCCTGGCAAACCAGATCTGGGCCACACATGGGTGGTAATGCGTGAGCAGCAGACGATCAGTTGGAGGTCTGGATCATCTCCCAGGTCCTCTCTCGTGTCTTTATTGGGTTTTTTTACTCCTGTTACGGACGTGATACTGTTCAGCTACTAGGGTCACACTGCTGAAATATGCTGAGTTTTCAGATACCAGCTCTTTGGAATTCACTGTTTTGGTGCAAAAATACTAAAAAAAATTTTTATTTCCAACTGTGTTATCTTTAACATTTTTCATAGGTTCAGTAAAGAAATGTGAACAGGACACTGGTAAGAAAGAGCCTAAAGACACTGGGGTGTCTTATGTGTGGATACAACATTGGTTCATCGTTGATTTATTATCCTTTTTATGTTTGAATGATTCAAAGGTCAGAGCTACGAGGCTAAACAAACACAGTGGTCAGGTACATGGACCAGACTGAAAAAGCAGCCAGTGTCCAAAATAACTTTACTGGAGAACTCCTGCTCGAGTCTGGCTGCTTATGAGCAAAGCATAAAGAACGAGACGTTTGCACAGCATCAAGATATCCATCCTTCCACTGCCCCACTTCGTGTCCGTCACAAACAGCAACACTGTCAGTGGAAATAATCACAGATTTAACTAATGATGGTGATGATTATAGAAACACGGTTAGTTCTTCCTGCTTGAGTTTTCTCTGCATGTGATCAGTGTTTCTATTTGAGCTCATGCCTGAAAATAATAACTACTTCCTGTTTCTGACTCTGAACTTCTTCTGGTCAGATATAAATTAAAGGAAAGAAATCATGTGACTAGCAGCCAGCCAATGACAGAGCTCCTGTTTTAAACTGTCTGTAAAGTTAAAGTTTTAAGGTAAACAAACTGCAGCAGCTGTGATGTGAAAACCGTCTCAGCATTGACAAGAAAAGCATCATAGTCACAGAGAAACTGGTGACAGTCACTGATCAGCTGATCAATAAATAAAGA
Organism: Aulonocara stuartgranti; assembly: GCF_965226115.1. NCBI lineage: Eukaryota > Metazoa > Chordata > Actinopteri > Cichliformes > Cichlidae > Aulonocara > Aulonocara stuartgranti. The sequence continues at coordinate 162,774 of NC_138947.1, read as the reverse complement.
GCTCAGTGATGAAGACGAAGAAAGCGAGCTCTGTGCTGTGGAGTTGGGGGGGGGGGGGGGGTTGTCATGTGACGGCGGGCAAGTAAGATGAGGTTAGAGGAGAGACGGGAGAGACAGCAGACTCAGTGAGGACAGAAGAGAAACAGGTAATGCTTCACTGGAGTCTGACCCATGTGACCTCACCGCGTACCAGCCGCAGAGCTGATAACACGCTGGTGAAACGCAGTCTGTGCTGGCCTGACTTAATGCTTCATGTCCTGAGCATTGTGTTTTC
>NC_138947.1:7500-157500 GCF_965226115.1 Aulonocara stuartgranti | reverse complement strand
CCACCAAGTGCACCCATTGACATCCTTGTAAGATGACAGAGTTTGATAATGCCAGCCTCCACAAACAAGAACATAGTGCCAGGAAGTCATTAAAAAACAGTGGCTCCTTAAAAAGCCACATCCCAGGTCTGGGGTTAGGAGTACGTGCAACCTTCAGCGCCCGCCAGGCATTAACCACCGAGCTGTAAAATGGTACAAGCCCAGACAGGTCCACTTAATCCAATTTCAGAAGAAAGAGTTGTTGGTCCAATCCAAGCCGGCCCGCTCTCCTAAGCAACAATTGAGCAGAAGTCATCCAGCTGTGACCACAGCCATACAGCAGCCTCTGTGCCGTCTGTTGTCTAAAGGTTGGAGTTCTGGACAAAACATCTATTAGGCCTTGTCCCCCCTCCGCCACAGGAAGATACAGGCCCACCGCACGAAGCCAATGCTGACCCGACCAGACAAACTTCACCAGAAGCCGCTGCACCTCTTCCAGAAGACCGGGTGGTGACACTAAAACAAGTAACCTGTGCCATAAAGACAAGGCAACTAGATTATTAGCTATTACAACTCTACCCCTGTAGGACAGGTAGGGGAGTAACCGGTTCCATTTAGACAACTCAGCCTCCACCTGTTCCCGCACTCCCTCCCAGTTCTGCTTCACAAAGTCATCACTCCCCAAGTAAACCCCAAGAGTTTCAATGCCCCTTTGACCCCAGCGAAGGTTCCCAGGAAGTTTGGGAATACTCGCCAAATGCCCCACCAAACAGGCCTCACTCTTACCCCAATTAACCCTGGCTGAAGAAGCGTTTTCATACAAAACCAGACATTCCTTTAATTCCTCCACATCCCTTTGATCCTTAATAAAAACATTAACATCATCAGCACATGCTGACACAACAACAGGAGGGCTCTGAGCGAGATCTGGCAAAGAGAAGCCCCTCAACTTGCTCCTCAGTCTACAGAGAAAAGGCTCAATAGCAATGCTATAGAGCTGTCCCAACCCAGAAGACTCCAGAAGTGCTCAAGAAACTCTGATGGTAAACCATCTATTCCTGGAGCTTTGCCTGAAGCCATCTGAGACACCGCCACAAACAGCTCATCCAAGGTTATATCCCTGTTTAAAACATCCTGATCCCCTGGACTCAGCTGAGGAAGCCCCTGCAGAAGGTCCGAAGCAGAGTCCACATCACAGCTATCCGCACTAAACAAGTCCGTGTAAAAGGCCACTGCATGCCTTCTCATCTCGGCCAGATCTGTGGTCACCTTTCCATCCGAAAGATGAAGACACACCATTTGCTTTCTGTGAACCACAGATTTCCCCAAATTAAAGGAAAATGTAGTTGGAGCGTCCATGTCCTGGAGCCTGATGAGACATTCTCCATATGTGTTATCTCTTTTTCTAGCTCCTGCACAGTTGTCATGATATTGACTATCAAATTAAAACCATTTTGCTGACAAAACACACAAATTTCCTACCTCCCACCATTGAACGAAGGAATTAAAATCATCCTTCCTTGATCTCCAGTAATCCCAAAACACCTAAAATTTTCACAGAAAATCTGACCATGCAATAATTTTACATTGAACCGCCAAAAAGGTTTGGATTTACTGGTGGTAGATAGAAACAGCTCCATTAAAACTAAGTGACAGAAGGGAGACGGTAAGGGACGGAAGGGAGACGGGTAAGCGAATTATGCTGTAGGGGACGTCAGACGCTGGAGATTTGGCGGGAAAAAGCAAAGGGTAGCATAGAAATTAAAAAATGCTTTTAAACTTCAAGTATTCCAAATACACTAATCACTTGTCATTTAACTAACCACATTTGTCCAACTATCTCCAACACCCTGGAGGACAACGAGGAGAGTTTAGACGCTCTCCAAGATTTCATCAACCGGTGCTTCCATGACCTAGTAATGAAGAAGGCCCAGAGTGCGTCTTCCCTGGCCAAAGTTGAGACGCCGCCATCTAAAAGATGTCGCCCGGCAGACTCCCCCGGCACAACATCACCTGCCGGCAAAGACATTGTGGACATCCTGGAGTCAATCGATAGACATATGAAACTTTATATACACCACAAATGAACCCATTTAAAAACGAAATTGATCAATTTCTCGATAATGTAACTCTCCCAAAATTATTAGATACCCAAGCAGTGGCACTGGATTCGCCACTGACGCCAGGTGAACTCCAGTAAGCGCTGGTAAGTATGCCCACTAATAAGACTCCAGGTCCAGACGGCTTTCCAGCAGAATTCTACAAAGAATTCTGGACAATTCTGGCACCAATTTTTCACAGGATGTTGCAGGAAATCAAAGAAAATGGCAGACTTCCACCAAATATGAACTCTGCAAATATTAGTCTCTTACTAAAACCAGGTGAAAACCCTGTATTTCCTTCAAGCTATCGTCCAATATCCCTTATAAATGTAGACCTTAAAATAATCTGCAAAGCTCTCTCAAAGAGATTAGAGAAAATAACCCCCCTTTTAATTCATCCTGACGAAACTGGTTTCATAAAAGGTAGGCACTCATCAACAAATACACGTAGACTACTTAATTTAATAGACTACTCATGTAGTAAAAATATTGAAACCATAATATTCTCTCTTGATGCAGAAAAGGCGTTTGACAGAGTTAACTGGAAATTTTTATTTGCAACTTTACACAAATTTGGTTTCGGAAATTCTTTCATAAACAAATGACCAAACATCCTCCAGCTTCTGTCTCCTGAGGGGCACCAGGCAGGGATGCCCACTCTCCCCTTCACTGTTTGCAATTTTTATTGAATCACTAGCAGCAGCAATTAGATAGGCTACAACAATTAAGGGCCTAAAATGTATGGATGTAGAACATAAAATCAGCCTTTATGCAGATGATGTGTTACTTTTTCGCCAAAACTCACAAACCAATATCTCTGGGGTGATTGCATTGATAAACTCTTTCTCAAAAGTCCAAGATTATTCAATTAACTGGTAAAAATCTACAGTTCTTCCGATTAATTGCTCCTTCCATAATTCTTCATCTACCCGACTGCAATCTGGAAATATTAAATATTTAGGTATTAATGTTTCTCCCAAGCTTGCAGATCTAACTACAGGGTTATGGTTTAGTCCTACCTTTGCTATTGTGGTTGATATGGGGGTAGGGACGGTCTTAGGGCGTTTAGGGATTCCCTAGGGACTTGTATATTTCTAAATTCCTTTGGAAAGATAAACCCCCACGTATCACCTTAAAAACATTACAAAGGACCAAGGATAAAGGAGGACTAGATCTGCCTAACTTCAATCACTACTTTTTAGCCAACAGGCTTCAAGTTCATCTCTAGATGGTTGAAACACACCTTCTTAGATGAACCTTGGATAGATGTAGAACAGGCACTATGTAATAACCTAGAAATTTCAGACCTACCATTTATCAGCTCAAACAACAAACGACATGAATGCTTTAAAAGCATCAATATTAGCTCTTCTCTAACAGCATGGTGGGAGTTTCTAAAAATGACAGAGTCTTCATTAATCCCATGTAAACGTACACCTATCTGGAACAATCCGGACATACCGGTATTACAAAACAATGATATGATCAACTTGCCAGATTGGAGTGGTAAAGGAATTAAATACTTGGAACATACATTGGAAGGAACAGACTTTATTTCGTTTGACAGACTAGTTATACAATATGGCATTAACAAGAAAAGATTTTTGGAATATCAACAAATTAAGTCCATAGTAAAAAAGAAATTTAATCCCAGTGAAGCTGAATTACAAACACCACCAAGTGTGGTACAATTTTTTAATCTAAAATCCCCCAAATTATTCTGTAAAATATACAGAACACTTTCTAAAATAGATGAATCAATATCCCTTCCTATTGCAAAATGGGAAGTGGATTTATCAATCAGCTTAGACCAAAACCTTTGGTCTCAGATTTGCTTAAAAACCTTTCAATGGATCAGAAATCCCAGTTGGCAATTAATACAATACAAAATATTACACAGAGTGCACTATACTGGTCATAGGATGTTCAAGATGAGCTATACGTCTTCCAATAACTGCTCACACTGTCAAGCAAATACACCGGACAATTATGTCCACACTCTTTGGTTCTGTCCACCAGTTCAGAAGTTTTGGCGCGAGATATGTGAAGACTTATCAAAGTGTCTGAAATGTAACATTCCAGCCTCCCCTTTAGTGTGCTTGCTAGGCAACTTGGATGAGGTCGTTACAGAAATAAACACAGCCCACATTGTTTTTACGGCCCTATGGTCCTCACTAACTGGAAAATAAAAATAATCTTAATTCTAACCAATATAAAAACCATCTAATAGAGCACATTAGTCTTGATACAGCCTCTGCCATCACATTTGATCAATCCCTCTGATAGGCTTCATCACCTAGTGGGGGTGGGGGGGGGGGGGGGGGTTATGGTTTAGTCCTACCTTTGCTATTGTGGTTGATATGGGGGTAGGGACGGTCTTAGGGCGTTTAGGGATTCCCTAGGGACGTTTTCCCTGGAAGGCCTAACGCAGGGGTTGTGGCCATGACCTGGTTAGGGGCTCTGGTGGCTCTTAGATGGTGTTTTCCTTGTGGCTACGTACAGCGGAGATGGGGGAGGGTCTATGCTGGCGGAAGTTGGTTACTGGCCTGGTAGCCTGGCTGCCCCTGAGTGGATCCGGGATGGGCGTGGAGGCTTAGGGGTCTGGGGGTGCTCCGCCCCCGGGCCGGGGCTCTGGCCAGGCCTTTGTCCTGGTTGTTGTGTTGCCGGGTCGGTGGGCGGGTGGGTGCATGGGGACCTCTGGTGCATCGGCCCAACTGCAGGGCTCTCTAACTCTCTACGGTTTGCCCCTCTGGGGGCAGGGGTACCCGGACCTGGGATATAGAGTATGTTTGGGCAGTGCCGAGTATTTGTTTTTTCTGTATATGGGGGTGGGAATGCACGTTTTATGTCTGCGTGTGCCTGTTCATCTGTGTCTATATGTCAGCTTGGGTCTTAGACTTCACCTCTCTGGGAACATCTCAAGCTCTCCGAGGTATGGAGGCCTATCTCCGCTCACCACACTCCCTGCCAGTCGCTGATGCCTTCAGATGTTGGTGTGTTGGTGGTTCTTGGTGTCTGGGGCTGGGCGCTCATGCATGTACCGGCTCACTCCTGGTGGCTGATTGGCGGGGCCTGGTGCCTGTGGCCCGGCTGGGCCCCTTCCGGGGGGTGGGGTACAGCCTGAGGCCTGGTCCTCTCTGGCACAGCTGGCTGCCGGCAGAGCCCGTGGGCACTTATCGGCTACCCCCTCTGGTCTCTGCTCCGTGGCTGCTGGGTGACCTCTCCTTTGGGGCTCTCCTCAGCTCTTCCCAGGAGGGTGACACGGTTGCCCCCCTGGTGGTCCTCCTCGGGTCCTCGTATTCTGGGGCCTCTGGATGTCTGGGGCCTGGATCTCTTCCATACCTGCTTCATGTCCTGGTGGACAGGGCTATGGCTCCCCACACTCCCTAGCAGATCGTTACATGGAGAAACCTTTGGAATACAAACGTACCGATCCACACAGGTATGCACACGGGTGTTCACACTACACAAACTACCTCAAAGCACATTGTGCGCTGCTGATCTTACGTACTGCACAATAACATGTAATATTTAGCATCTACTGTTATCTACTGCTAGCTAGTTTATTGTGATGGTGCTGTTTTTTTATTATGTTGCTCTTTGTTGTTTGCTTTCTCTTCTGTTTTTTTTCTCCATACAGGTGATCCAGGTGTTTTGTTTGTTTTTCTTTTTTTTCTTCCCCCCCTTCTCACCGTCTCTTCTCCCCTCTGTTTTTTTCTTTCTTTCTCTCCCTCTCGTTCTTTCATTCTTTCTCCCTGTCCTATCCCCCAGTCATGTCTGTCCCATCTGTAACAACCGAAAATCAAATCAAATAAATACATAATTATAATAAAGGTCAATCAAATGGACCAATATGGCAAGGCCATGATGATCCAATTGGTAAAGTAAAGCCGCTTGGCATCTTTCTTGGCCTTCAGACAACAATTCTGATGGCTAAAGATCCAAATGGGACAGGCAACAAAAAAAAAAAGAAATTAGTGATGATCTGAAAAAACAACATGAAAACACTGACAGTTAACAATTCGAGCAGTAAGTGGAACAGACAAATAAAACTCGTGTAATCTGGCTGCACTAACTCTGCCATCATTGACTTTCACCCAGGTATACTGCCTGGGGAAGGATGCTTCATCCTCCATGCCTCAACCAAGTTAATTTTCCGTAGGACATCTGATAAAGATGCGGCTCCGCCCCTGTCCTATCCAAAGTAAAGTCAAGACAACAATTACAGTCCCCACCCAACACAACACAGTCCCCTTGACCCTAAGGTTGGTGCATAGACAACAACAAAAGTAAAAATAAAACCTATTTCAGCTTTCACCATAAGGACTCTCCCCTTTACCATCTCCATACTGAAAGTAATATTTGCATTAAGAGAAGGAGAAAATAAAATAGCAACTCCTGCACTAAAATTTGTCCCATGGCTACGAAGCTGCTGCCCTCCCCACCACAGACCCCAGTCTATTTCATTTGTACTGTCAGTATGTGTTTCTTGGAGAAAGGCTATATCTAGTGTCTTCTGCTTGATCACCTCAGCTAATAAGGGTCACACCTCACACTCTCACTCAGACACACCAAACTCACCACCATCAAACTCCCAGCATGCAGTGCGAGAGAGAGAGTGTGTGTGTGTGTGTGTGTGTGTGTGTGAGAGTGTGTGTGTGAGAGAGACAGTGTGTATGTGTGTGTCTGTGTGTGTGTGACAGCTGCAGTGTTGACTTTATTTTTCATTAACTGTTCAAACTGCGTTTCTGATTAAACTCGTTTTTAATAACCTGTTTCTGCACACGCACAGTCACCTGATCAGGGTCAAAGGTTATTGATTGTGGCTTCTTCCTCCTGTGGTTGGCTGCTGAAATACACTCACAGTTTGAAAATGTCAATTTTTAACATGTGGGTAACCATAGAAACAGGACTCCTTCTTCAGCAAAGTACACACCGGCTCTACTTCCATCCCACAATGCACTGCAGCGCAGTCACATGACCGCACAGCTAATGGTGAGATCAGTGTTCCTCAGTCAGAGCTGAAAGGAGTTTTACAGCTTCCTCCATGCCAGGGGACACTGCGGCGCCCTTTGGGAGATTATGCGATCCCATAATTCATAGCAGCGCACCGTCAGGTCATCATGGAAACGTGGTCGCGTGCTGGCACGAGGGAAACATTCGCTTCCTTCTCTGACATCAGAGTGAAGCATCTGCCTGAGCATAGGTCAAAGTGCAGCTCTGCCCTCATTGTGTAGCGTTAGAGAGAGATCATGTGACGGGGCGGTAATCACATGATCTGGTGTTCATGTGAGGTTATTCTGACTGAGTGAAGCCTCCTCACCTGAGCTCAGGTAATGTCAGCTCACTGATCAACGTGACATTTGCTCTGGGCCTCACACCTCCCATCATGTTCTCATCATCATCTGAAGCAGCTGATTGGTCGGTCTGTAGCAATACTTGGTGCAGACAGAGGGTATCGATCAGCGTTGATCAATGAACTAAAACTGATCAGTTTCACTGATGGCAGATCAATGAAGGACTTCAAATAAAGTTTTACGGAGTGTGTGTGAGAGAGAGAGACGGTGTGTGTGTGTGTGTGTTTTTTTAAGCATTTAAAGGGTTTATCTTCTACTAAACTTTATTAGTGTGTCACCTGTCTCAGTTTCCGTCTTTATTTACGGCTCAGAGGTCAAATATTCACAGTCAAATATTCACTCCTCCTCCCTGCTTCCTGTCTGACACACACACACACACACACACACACACACACACAGCCTCCCCTCCCCCTTCTCGTTTCCTCCTGCAGGACAAAGCGGCCACGCTGCAGCTAACGGACACACAAACTAATACACACCAAAACTCAGTGTGAACACACGCACACAGGCCGAACGCACACGCGCCACGAACGCACACGGACGCTGAACACACACGCGCGCGCGCTCTGAGCAGTTTCCAGTCTGAACGGAAAAAAAAGTCCCGTTTCCGTTTCTCCTCAAACTTTCCTCACGTGTTCAAACACAGCCTCCTGTACACGCTGATCATCGATCGATCGGTGATCAGCGTGTACGACCGATCAGTAGCCGATCAGTGTCTGATCAGCAGGTATCGATGCTGTGATCGATACTCTATAGTAACGGAACAGTCTAAGCGGAAACAAAGCGGAACAGCCGCCTCCCGCCGCTCCCTCAACGATCACTCATCAATAACTCCTGATCGGACGCGCGCAGCCGTCTGCCCCGATCCATCCGCGAGGAGCGGTGTGCACGCGCCCGGAGAGCATTTCTTTCTTTTTTCCGGTGAACTCACCTTCAGGTTAATTTCCTTCATCCTGTCCTGCCTCCTACTCTCCAGCAGCCGGGACATTCCCCTGATCAACCGATCCCTGATCAGCCGATGGTCGATCACCTGCCGATCTCCGATTGATCCAGCTGATTGCTCCGGTCTCTGATCAAAGAAGTGCGGTTCTCGTCCCGGAGCGTCCGCGGTCTGAGCGGAGGGGGCGGGGCTTCTCTCTGACTGACAGCGAAGCTCTGTACTTCTAACTAATCACAGCTCAGCCCGCTGCTGGGACGCTCGACCAATCACAATCCACTCAGGTCTGTGAGCCCAGCCCCCCGCCAGTTGTCAGGGAGCGCTTCTTTTCTCTACCGGGGCGGGTTGACGATAGTGAGGGGGGAGTCAGTCTCTATGACAACGTGTCCACAGCTCACGTGACCCTCATCAGCCACTAGGACAGCCGAGGGCGTCACGTGACTGATGACTTGCGCGGATAAAATAGACCCGCCCGCGCGGGCGCAGGGTGGACAACCATCGCGGTGTGACGTGGAACCCCGGAGGTCAATCCCCGCCCACTGCGCGCGGAGACCGGAGTACATTGGCGTAGACAAGAAACGAACCTCAATCGGACACAAAGAAAAAGCGATCGATGACAGATCAGACCGATCGGAAGCAGCTCCACAACAGTCATGTGATCGATCAGAAGCGGATAGATCACTTCACACAGAGCCAAACGTTTGTCTGCAACTGCCTCCCGGCACAGGCCGCCACACTGTTACCATGACAGCCAGCAATTAACAAACACATTAACCTGAGGATAGTGACGTCATGAAAGCCTACCGCCCCCTCTTGACTGGCCGGAGGAAATACAGCTGATATTTAACCTTTAGTCTTTCAAAGGGAAAAATGGATATTTTGACATCACGGCCAGTAGTGGTTCAACTCCACAATGAGGGCGGGGCCTTTTTGTGCGTGGGTTCTCTCCGGCTTCCTCCCACAGTCCACAGTTAGTGGGGTCTGGTTAGTTAGTGAAACCGGTGGTTACCAGACTAAATTATAAATAGCGGTGGGTTTCAATAATCGATTTTTCTGACTCAAAACGATTTTAGCTTGAATAAAGTGATTTTGATTCAATAAATTCTGAATTGATTTTTAAATATCAATGTATTTTGCCAGAAACGCCAGAATCTCAGGTCAAAGCTCACAAAACTATTAAGATAAGATAAGATAAGATAACTCTTTATTGTCATTGCACAGTCATACATAGTACAGTAGTACAATGAAATTGGAAAAACTGTCCTACGTCGGCACTACATATAACACAACACGACACGATATGACACATCACAACGTAACAAACAACACAACACAGTATATTAACTTAGTATAAAAAAGAAGAATAAGTGTATGTGTATTGCACACTGTTATTATTGCACATTAATTATTATTGCACCTTGTTATAAATATAAATATTATTGTTATCGTTTTAAACATTGTTACCTCCCCCTAAAAAGTCCAGGGAGGTATCCAGTCAGGTCAGCTGTTTGCATTGATCAGGGCTATTCAACAACTAGCAAACCGATAAAACAGCAAATAAAGACAACTCTTTATTGTCATTGCACAGTCATACCTAGTACAATAGCACAACAAAACAGCACAGTAACTTAAATTAAAGTGGATTTTTTTAAGTGCATGAATGGTATGAGCAAATGAATGACGTAATAAATAAAAGAATGAGTATGTTTATTGCACATTACTATTGCTGCGTGCCCTCTGGAGACAGCGAGTGCTGTACAGGTCCTTAACGGAGGGAAGAGGATGTCCAATGATTTTTTGGACCATATTAATAACCCTCTGAAATGCTGTGGTGCAGCTGGAGAACAGCACACAGATGCAGTTTGTCAGCACACTTTCAATGGAGCAGCGGTAAAAGACGATCAGCAGCACCTTCTTCAGCTCCATTTTTCTGAGGATTCTCAGAAAATGAAGATGCTGTTGGGGCTTCTTTAAAACCGCCGAGGTGTTTGAGCTCCATTGGAGGTCTGTTTCTATGTGCACACCCAGGAACTTGAAACTGGACACCCTTTCCATGCACTCCCTGTTGATGCTGCAGCTCAGATTTCCTCCTTCTGAAGTTGACTACGAGCTCTTTTGTCTTGGTGGTATTGAAGTCCAGGTTGTTGTCTGCACACAAATCCGACATGCTCTGGACCTCAGCTCTATATCATGTCTGCATTGACTGGGTGGGAACTAACACAGTCATGTGTGTACAGAGTGTACAGTAGGGGTGTTAGTACACAGCCTTGTGGAGAGCTGGTGTTAAGGCTGAGGGCTGAGGAAAGATGAGGCCCCACTCTAACCCTCTATACACGGTCTGACAGGAAGTCTCTGATCCAGCAGCAGGTAGTAGAAGGAAGTCCGATATCCAGCAGTTTAACTATTAGTCTGTTGGGGAGTATCGTATTAAAAGCAGAGCGAAAGTCAACAAAGAGCAGCCTGGTGAATCGCCTCTGATGTTCCAGGTGAGAGATGGTGATGTGGTGCATTGCAACAATGGCGTCTTCAGTTGATCTGTTAGCTCTGTATGCGAACTGGAGCGGGTCGAGTGTGGGTGGCAGGCAGGACATGATGTGACGTCGGACCAGTTTCTCGAAGCACTTCATTATCTGTGGTGGGAATAACGGCGTTACAAGTAACGACGTTACTAACGGTGCTACTTTTTTCAGTAACAAGCAGAGATACTTGTAACGCGTTACTGTAATCCGATTACTTTTTTCAAGTAACGAGTAAAGTAAGGGATTACTATTGCAAAAACGGTAATTAGATTACCGTTACTTTCCCGTAGGAACACTGCGTTACTGTGTTACTAAAACCATGATTTTTTTTGCGAGAATGTCTCATGACAGTGACGTAAGCGAGTGCGACGTTTGTGACAACAGCTGTGTGCAGATCAACAATGGATCATTATCGAGTGCGGAAGAGAGTATGAGCGTGCAGCGTTTAAAGCGTGGAAGTACTGACCTTACTTTGAGTTTGATTCCATAAAAAGTGACAAAAACATTAGTGTCCGCTGTGCGTGGGAAGAAAACTTCTTTTTACAGCGAAAAAACCCCTAAACCTCCAAGCAAGCACCGAGTAGCTACGACGTAATGGGAAATTCACAGAGAAACTCGTGGATTCTTCCACTGACCGCTGCGGCACACCTGCACCAGGACAAACCTCTGCCTACCCTACCTCCGCTAGTCTTTGACTTTATTTATTTTCTGCAGTGTTTTACTTGCATCTATTTGAAAGAGTGAGTGTAAACACACAAAAAAAATATTTTATGTGCTGGAATGTGCAGAAAATAGGTTTAAATATTAAACAAATTTCTTCCAGTCAGAGAATGTTGCAGATAATTAAATGTTTGCTTGATGCATAAAGTTAAAAGATTAAAACTAATAAAACAAGTTTTAAAAAGAGACTTTTCCATTTGATTACATTTTGTATGATGGATTATGTAGAAAAAGTAGAATTGGGCTGAAAGATCTATCGCTTTATCAACTATTCAGGTTGTAAATCGTGTTTTTAAAAAGTAACTAAGTAATTAATTACTTTTGAAAATAAGTAATCAGTAAAGTAACGGGATTACTTTTTTGGGGAAGTAATCAGTAATTAGTTACTGATTACTTTTTTCAAGTAACTTGACCAACACTGGTAACGAGTAATATGAGTAATTACTGTTCCTATCGTTACAACGCCGTTACCATTACTAACAACAAAATACGGTCCGTTACTATTTTTCAACAGACGGTTGAAGCTGTGTTCAGCTTACTGCACATTATATTAGTTACACAGAAGTAGCTGTAAGTAATCGAGGCGCTACAGCTTTAAGCATTTGCGGGCACTCCCGCGGACAGCAATCACTTTCTGCCCGACGACCACTTTCTGGCACAACACCTGGAGCTAGTGAGCAAAACAATCGCATGAGTGCTGCTGTTTGATTGAAGAAGAATAAAGTGGTCGGGGTAAGCCAATTACATGACCACTTCAAGATGACAAAGCAACAAGGTGATATATAACAGTTTTTAAATTGTGTTGACAGGCCACGTAAAACCAGAGTCATGATAAACAATATATACACGGCGTTTGTTCCTGAATAGTTTCATCACGTTTACTGTCTAAGGACAGCGCTAGCAAGCACTCTGCTTATGACCAAACAAAAAACATGTTGGTGTTGGTGGAAAAATGCACCATGTCGACCAATCAAAAAATGATATGGCGACATGACATTTGGTTGTTTAGGAAGAGGCGGAAGATTTAGGAGTGACAGCGAGAGAGAGAGCAGAAAAAGAGAGAGCGAGAGCGAGTTTTGAGATGTGAGAGATTTGTGACGTTTAGCGTGTTTGCAGTGTGTAGTTAATGTGTTGTCTTGTGTAGTTAGTGTGTAGTGTTGTGGATAGTTTTGTGTTGTGTGTCAGAACAATGAGGCGACTGCTGTCTCCAGGTAGAAACAGGAGTGATACACCTGCTGCTGTCAGACCTGCAGGTATCAGGCTGTGATGTTCTCCTTTATAGTGGACAGAAATTATTGGAGTGGCACAAATAATTTGTGTGGCATCTTACTGAATGAAGAACAGCTGATTGTTCTGTAAATAGTCTGAAAAGGTTATAAAAAGGGTAAAAGGTAAATGGCTGCAAATAACTATGTTTGCAAAACTTGTGCATATGATTTTAAAATTGACAATTTATATTTGCATTTAAAGTTATGAAATATGATTCATTAAACATGTTTGTGGTTGTTACAGTAAAAAATATAAAATTTTCTACTCGGATTTTATGTTTTTGTCTGATTTTAGATCAATTGTGCTAATACAGTATGTAAAAAATGAAAACATAACTGTAAATTCAGACGTGTGAGGTTGTGCTGAAAAGGATGATACTAAACAAGGAAAAGTAAATAGTTTTTAAAGGTGAAATGTGGAGGGAAAATCCAAATCCAGTTTATTTATATAGCACATTTAAAAACAAAACGTTTGCCCAAAGTGCTGAACAGAATCACAGGATAAAACACAAGATACAACCACTGACGCTCACATAAAACATAATAAAACACATAAAAACCACATCAACTCAAGCCAGTCTGAACACTATCGAAAAAAGGTGTGTTTTCAAGAGCATTTTAAAAACAGGAAACGAAGATGCCTGTCTAATATCTAAAGGCAGCGTATTCCAAAGTTTTGGGGCCATAACTGAAAAGGCTCGTTCTCCTCTACGTTTAAGCCTTGATTTTGGGACAACCAACAGCAGCTGGTCAGCTGATCTGAGGGTCCATGAAGGAATATAAGGCTGAAGTAACTCGGAAAGTTATGGGGGAGCAAGACCATTAAGGCATTTATAAACCAGTGTTAGGACTTTGAAATTGATTCTGTGATGAACAGGAAGCCAATGAAGAGAAGACAGGATAGGTGTTACATGTTCATAGCTGTGGGTACCAGTTAAGAGGCGGGCAGCAGCATTTTGAATGAGCTGAAGACGAGCAAGAGATCGTTGTCTGACTCCAAAAAACAGTGCATTACAATAGTCAAGCCGTGTTGAAATAAAGGCATAGCGCTATATAAATCCAATCCATTATTATTATTATTATTATTATTACCTTCTCCATGTCACCTCTTGACAAAACTGTCTTCAGCTTAGCTATTTGCCCCAGCTGGAAAAAGCTTTTTTGCAACACCGAACTAATATGTTTGTCCAAGTAAAATCTGAGTCCATAATGACTCCCAAGTTTGTCACATGCTGCTTGATATAAGACCCTAGCCAACCACAATTTACGAGCAGGCTACATGAAATATTATTAGGTCTAAATACAATCACCTCCGTTTTACTCTCATTGAAACTCAAAAAGTTCAGAGCCATCCAAGCTTTGATATCAAGGCAGTTCAAAAGGATTTGGATGGAGCCTGGGCCATTTGGTGCTAAAAGCAAATAAATTTGGCAGTCGTCTGCGTAGCAGTGAAAGGATATTTTGTGTTTTCTAAAAATAGACCCCAAAGGGAGCAGGTATAATGAAAAAAGAAGAGGGCCAAGGATTGAGCCCTGAAAATCAAAAGTAGTTAAAAATGGCCCGTTATACCATGGACCCCAGAGGGTTAAACATTTTTTTTAAAGTAATGCAATAGTTACTTTTCAAGTAATTAATTACTTTTAGAATCTTGTAACTCAGTTACTAACTCAGTTACTTTTTTGAAGAAGTAACTAGTAACTATAATTACTTACTTGCCCACACTGTTCATTATAACAGGTGTTAGAGCAACTGGTGGGTAGTTGTTGAGGCCGCTAATGTTGGTGCGCTTTGGCAGTGGGACAATTGTGGCCAACTTTAGGCACGGCGGGATGCAGGACTGGGACAATGAAGAATTGAAGATCTTAGTGAAGACCCCAGCCAGCTGGTCTGCACATTCTTTTAGGGCCCTTCTGGTCACCCAATCTGGACTGGTGGCCTTTCTGGGGTTCACTGTCCTCAGTGTGCATCTCACCTCATCACCTCATACTCCTGCACCATGAGGCTTGGGTTGCTGCTGCTGTCCAATGTTTTAGCTGCTGCTGCCTCTGTATGGCGTTATTTTTGTGCCACTATTCTGAGTGCACGTAAAAAAAAATTGAGCGCACGTAAAAAAAGTTTGCAGGTGCAAGTGTTGCATTTTGAGGAGAAATTTATTTTGAGCGAAGAAAAGCTGAATTTGAGTGAACAAAATTCATTCCTGCATGCAAAAAATGTATTTCAGTGTTTGCTATTATCCACACACACAACAGCAGCCCCTCTCGCTCAGTTTTTGCATTTGCGCTCGCTCGCAATGTGTTGCTTGCGCTCTCAACATTTCTGCCCGTGCGTGCTCAACTCTTTCTCTACACCAGGGGTGTCAAACTCAAATACACGGTGGGCCAAAATTCAAAACTGGAACAAGGTCGCGGGCTAACATTAATATTTATTGAAAAAAAAACTTCCTCCAGATATAAGAATGAATCTTTTCTTATGGACTCAAACAAGTTTTGCTGAAAAACTGAATATGGAACAAGCAAAGCTTGATACTAAACAATATATATATTAGCTGTATAATACCAGTAGGCCAGCTCTAAAAGTAATTTGGTATGTCTTCGCGGGCCAAATGTAATTAGGCTGCGGGCCAAATTTGCCCCGTGGGCCAGAGTTTGACACCTATGCTCTATACCGTTATATTCGTGCCACAAAACCAGCCAATCACAGACTTGGAGGAAAAAAATTCTGATTGGCTGCTCTGGTCTCCAATCAGCTCGAAATGACAAAATGCAATATCCCAGAATCCATTTCGTCCAAAACTCAAACGAGGCAGTGGCGGAGGAACACAGAGTGGCAGAGTTTGAAATATTACTCTTTCTGGGTCACAAAATAAACTTTTAAGATATTTTCATGCGAGAATGGTGCTGTGTAAACTTCAAATATCTGCTTGATTCATCAAGACATCACATATTTGCATAACTGCTCTGACGTTTTCGGAGATGCCTGTTACCCACCAGCTGACCGGGTGGTCACTCGGGTTAAACATAATATATAAGGCTGAAGTGACAAAAAAAATCACCGACTACACCACCAGGTATTACAGGAAAAACCATAAAGCCTTTGAACTAAAACAAACGCTGCTGTGACAGTGATGCACACTGTGTCTTGTTGGTATATATGTATGATTTGTATCACCTTCGTGTTTCCAAACCGATATCATGACCAGCAGCTTTTACAGCTGTGGCTCCAGCAAACATCAGCTGATACTAGAAAGTAATATTAAATAAATTATAACAACAGCTGATCAAGCTTGAACGTGCTGCTGTTGTTGTTTAGCGCAACATCTGCTGGTTTCCTGTTTCTGGCGCAAAGTGGGAGATAAACAAACAAGAGAGACGATCAGCTGATCATTGATCAGTTTCATGATTGAAGTAGCAACAGGAGAGAGAGGGTGAGAGGATGAGAGAAGAGGCAGCTGTGCATCAAAGACAGAATAACTCCAGCTTTGTGTCTTTTTTCATTCTAGCTAAAGTACGGGACTTATCGCGTTCCTTTTCCCTTCAATATGGATGTGTTGTAATTGGTCCAGCCCAGAGTTGATCATGACCAATTGGCTAATCCACCACCTTTCATTGTTTATACCGTTACAAAAACAAACAAACATAAAAATGAAAAATCATCATCGGCCCACCGGGCAAATGTCTGGTATGCCCAATGGCCAGTCCAGCTATGCGGTCAGCTGGTGGGTAACAGGCATCTCCGAAAACGTCAGAGCACTTATGTGATGTCTTGATAAATCGAGCAGATATTTGAAGTTCACACAGAAACATTCTCGCATGAAAATATCTTAAAAGTTTATTTTGTGACCCAGAAAGAGTAATATTTCAAACTCTGCCACTCTGTGCTCCTCCACCACTGCCTCCTTTGAATTTTGGACCAAATGCATTCTGGGATATTGCATTTCGTCATTTCGAGCTGATTGGAGACCAAAACAGCCAATCAGATTTTTTTTCCTCCAAGTCTGTGATTGGCTGGTTTTGTGGCACAAATATAACGGTGTAGAGAAAGAGTTGAGCACGCACGGGCAGAAATGTTGAGAGCGCGAGCGACACATTGCGAGCGAGCGCAAATGCAAAAACTGAGCGAGAGGGGCTGGTGTTTTGTGTGTGCCATACCTCTGGTCCTTTCACCTCAAAGAAGTGGTTTAGCTCCTCTGCAGCGCCGCTTTTCCAAATTCGTAGGCTGCATCCTCCTGAGGACCCGGCCTTTGTGGTCTACATGCTCCCCCCCCCCCCCCCCCCCAAAAAAACCCAAACAAAACCAAAACAGTTTCAAAATTTATTTATTTATTTATTAACCTTTATTTAACCAGGAAGATCCCATTGAGATTAAAAACCTCTTTTTCAAGGGAGACCTGGCCAAGATAGGCAGCAGCAGATGTCTCACAGTTACAGAAATTACTCAAACACAGGCAGCAACAACACACATGCAACAATAAGTGAAAGAATACAAATAAAATAAAAATAAAATTCAATAAAATTCAAATAAAATAAAAAGTCAGTTAAAATGACAATCAATCTAATTGAAACAGTTGCATGTTATGGACTTGGCCTCAAGGATTCGTAGTTTAGATTTAAAATCACTTAATGAAATGAATTCAGTCATTTTCCATTCCTTCTGCAGTTTGTTCCAGGCCGAGGGTGCTAAATGGACAAAAGCTCTTTTACCAAGTTCAGTTCGGGCAAATGGAACAGAAAGCAACAAGTAACCATGCGGACGAAGAGAATACCGACCAGCATGTTTCATTACAAGCAGGGAACATATATAAGAAGGCAGCAACCCAAGTATCGCCTTATATATAAAACTGTATAAATGAGAGTTCCTCCGACTTACCAAAGCAGGCCATCCTACCTGAGAGTATAACTCACAGTGGTGAGTCTGAAATTTACAGTTAGTGATGAACCTCAGACAAGCATGATACACAGAATCAACCATTCGAAGACATTGAGCAGAAGCATTCATATATAGAATATCACCATAATGCATGAAACGTGTGTTTAGCTGTGGTAACTAATTATTGTGGAAAGATCACAGAGAAACACTGATGATGTCATAAATCTCGACACACTGGGCTGCCTTTATACTGTCCCTGTGTTTACTTGGTACTGGTTCAATTCCAAAATTGCAGTATGGTAAAGTGTAACCGGTGTGATTCTGCGTTGTGTCTGATAAAAAAGGTAAAAGAAAGAAAGACCTCCAAGTAAATAATTTGCCCACTCCAGCTCCTCTCCCACAGGGGAATTGTAGAAAAAGGGCTGGCATTTATTTTTACATTAAACATAAAGTATGCATATACACGTAACATATTTGACATAAGATAAAACAAAAACAACATGAAATCTGACATACCTTAAAACACACATAATTCATATTTAGCCACCCTGATGTTTATGATTGCGATTTTAGTTCAGTTATTGTCATTATTAAGCCTGTTTTTGTAAGATGTTATAAGTGTGTAGTATGTGTGTATCATAAATGTGTTTTAGGCGCCATAAATGCTAGCATGAATATATACTCCTTGCTAGCTTGGGAGCTGTGGTGGGTTGAGCTAACCCTCTTCCCCACTGTTTGTATTTGGTCGTAGGAGCTGGAGTGGGCAAATTATTTACTTGGAGGTCTTTCTTTCTTTTACCTTTTTTTTATCAGGTGTTGGAAAGAAATGACACCCACCTCTCCCACAGGGGAATTGTAGAAAAAGGGGAGAGGCAAAAGGGGTACATAGTATTGCACCAAAGAAGAAGAAGAAAAGAATGAGGAGGGGCTCTAACTGATAATGAACACAACTACAGGCTTGGAGGTCCTAAAAGTCAGGTATAAAAGAAGCAGTTTGGGGGTTTAGAACACATTTTGTGTAATTATAACAATGTGATTTATGACCCTGTTACAAAAGCACTAATGACTGACCTGCAGCTGAAGCAGCCACACCTCTGTGTGACATCATGAACACCGGAAATTACACCTGTTTTCACCTGCCGCATCTGCAGAATGAGATTTAAATTCTTATGGCTGTTTTTAGCCTTGGTACTCTGAGGGGGCTAAACTCGCGGGAGCTCCTCATGTTTGAGTCTGCAGCAGGTGGGCTTTCTCACCGTCCTCCAATCACAGATCATTTCCACTCCTGAAACTGAAGCAGGCCGAGAAACGTCATCAAAGGTCAGACACCTGGACCTGGTTAGATCTGAGGCTCTGACCCAAACATCCAGACAGCTGATGGTGATGAAGATGTAGGCTTCACATCATCAGTGTGTTAATCCTACCGAGTGCCTCCGCAGAGGCACAGCAACCAGACCGTTTTACTCACTCACCGCTCCGACGAACACCTGCACAAACAAACATCTGCACAAATAAACAAACATCTGCACAAACATCTGCACTCTCAGTGCTGCTGCTCCTGCTCGCAGATGTTCGGAGGAGGAGTGAACATGCTCCCTGTTCTTGCTTCATGAGTAACATCACATTTTTGGCACATTTTTCGTCGCAGTATTGGACGAAAACAAATCAAAGAACATTTAACGCTGTTATTTCAACGTTTTAACGCGTGCGCGGATGTTTAATTGACACTTCTCCTTTAAGAGAGCTTTTCCTTTAACACACCTGACCACACCTGAGCTGGACTTCCGGGTCTTTCACAAAGAGAAGAAACAACAACAAGTCGGCGGAAGAGAGCCGGGACCAGGATTAAAACCAGGATTAAAACCCGGCCCAGGTCTTCAGCGAACAGGTGGGTTTTTTCTTAGTGTGAATTTCCGCTCCGTTAGCATGTAGCCTGTTAGCTCGGAGCTCAATCACAGTTTTTATCATATTTGATCACAAACGTCACGTCGCCATGTCAACTTGAGACTGCCGTCATGCAATGGGCGGGACTACCGCTACCTGCAGCTTGTGTTTTATTTGTCACAATTTCAAGTTCAAAAAACTTCAGAGCATAAAAACAGAAATTTTTAAACACTCCCGCGCGCGCACACGCACGCATATAAACAGACAGTTGCGTCATATACAAAGCTGCGTGTAAGAGTCTGTATTGATTATTGATCATCAGATCAACACGAAACTTTCACACCTTCGTTCGTCCACTCTGAGCTCTGAGGGAGCCTCAGGAATGGAATAGAGTACGCTTGGGGAGTGTGATCGTGTGTACAACGTTTCTTTATGTCTGTCTCCACGTTGGTTGAGTGTGGAGTAAGTGCATATGAGAGCATGAGGGTGGGAATGGATGTTTGTATCTGTGTGTGCCTGTATGTCTGTGTCTATATGTCAGGTTGGGTGTCAGGCGCCACCTCTCTGGGGACATCTCAGGCCCTCCAAGGTTTGGAGGCCTATCTCCCCCTACCACCACTTCCCCTGCCAGTGGCGGACCCCCTCAGACATCGGTGCGTTGGTGGTTCTTTGTGTCCGGGGATGGGCGTCCAGGTACACACCGGCTCACTCCTTGGCGGCCGCTTATCGGGGCCTGGAGCCTGGGGCTCGCTCGGGCCACTTCGGAGGTGGGGTGCCCCCGGCCTCTCGGCCTGGGGCTCGGTCACTCAGGCACGGCTGGCTGCCGGCGGAGCTCACGGGCGCGTCACTGCAACTCCCCCTGGCTTCTGCTCCGCGGCTGCTGAGTGAGCCCTCATCTGGGACTCTCCTCAGCTCTTTCTGGGACAGTGGTGCAGCTGCCCCTCTGTTGGTCTTCCTTGGTCTCTTGTGTTCTGGGGCCTCTGGATGTCTGGAGTTTTGATCTCCTCCACACCTGCTTCATGCCCTGGAGGACGGGGCTGTGGCCCCCCCACACCCTCTAGCAGATCATTACATGAAGGAACCTTTTAAAAAACAAAAAACAAGCACGTCCATGCTCACAGGTGTACACACGGGTGATCACACCCACAAACTACACCCTTTTTGGCTCCTACCTCAAAGCACACTGTGTTCTGTTGATCTTATGTGCTGCACAATAATGTTTAACATTTAGTATTTACTGTCATATTCCCATATATCATTGTGATGTTGTTTATTCTATTACTCTTGTTCTCTTCTGCTTGCTTTCTTTTTTCTTTCTCAGCAGGTGATCCAGGTGATTGATATATGCATTTTTTTTTTCTCTGCCCGTTCTGTTGGTTTTTGTCTTTTGCCCTTCTCCCCCGTCCCTCTTCTCAGCTGTTTCTCTTTCCCTCTTTCTTTCTCCCCTTCTTTCCCCCAGTCAAGTCTGTCCCGTATTCAGTAAGTGAAAATAAAATAAACAATAAAAGGTGAATCAAATGGACCATTACGGCAAGGCTGGGATGGTCAGTTTGGTAAAGTAAATCCGTTGGGCATCTTTCTTTGCCTTTAGACAACAATTCTGATGCAAAAGAGCCAAACGGGACAGGCAAAAAAAAAAAAAAAGGAAAGGAAACGACATTTTTTCGCCTGATCTGTTCCAGAGCAGGTTAGATTAACAGCATCAGTTACCATGGTGATTTACCTCAACAAGCAGTGAATCAGCTTCATAGTTACGTGAAGTTACCTGGGTTTTAGTGGCGATGTGGGCCCCCCTAAAGATCGGAGGGTTTGAGGGTCATCAGAGAGGATGAGTTTGTCTGGACCGAAGTCCTGCACTTCTAAAATAACAAGCATAAAGCAGAACAACAGGAGACTAAATCTGAGTAAGAACAACACAAAAGCACTCAGAGTTCATCCTGATATCAAAGCCAGAGAATAAAGATGAGTTTGATGTCAGGGCCTGATGTGAAGAAGACCCGATCCCCTCTGTGCTTTCATCTGGACCACAGTCATGTGCAAACTTCAGAAATCAGAGAGGGAACAAGAAACTAGAAAAGAATAGAATGGGCCTTTATTTTTCAGACTCAACGAAACGAGGTTGTTTTCCCACCGCGGAGCACCCGGGTTTACCTCCATTCTTGCCGGTCAGCTCTTTTTTGCTTCCGAGGCCTCATCGGAGGAAGCAAGCAGGCTTTTTTGTGCTGCTTTGCCGGCTTCGCAGAGAACTGGATCTTCAGGGGCTTTACTCTTGGGCTGCTGCCAGTAAAATACGCTTGAGACTTGTTGGAGCTGGTTTAATCCCCACAACCCCCTGTGTTTACCATCCGGGTTGTCACCTGAAAGCATGGAAAGCCACGGCTCATCACAATAGGAACCCTGATTTACTGTGTGGCTTACTGCACTGTGCGGGCTCTGTTCCAGGCTATTCTACAACTGTCCCGGTGGGTCTCAACATTAAAATGATGTTAATTAATGCCCGCTCAATTGCCAACAAGTCTTATATTTCAAATGACTTGTTCTGTGCAGAGACGCTTGATTTAATGTTTGTCTATGAGACCTGGCAGCGTGAGAATGAAGTCTCACATCTTTTAGAGCTATGTCCCACAGACTGTTCATTTCTCTGTGCGCCTCGGATATCTCGACGAGGAGGTGGAACAAGCTGTAATTTTTAAAAAGACATTTTCATACCAGTTGATTTCTTCGAGCTGTTACAACTCTTTCGAGATGGTTATGATAAAAATTGGAAGAGATCAGCCAATGTACGGTATCTTAATTTATCGTCCACCTGGGTCTGCTGCGTCTTTTCTGGCAGACTTGAAAGAATTTTTAACTTCCACTATTAAACTGGGCAAGGTCATCATTGTTGGAGACTTCAACATTCATGCAGAGGACTCATCAAATAGTACCACTAAGGAGTTCCTGAGCATCATGGACTCTTTTAATTTTGTTCAGCATGTATCAGGCCCTACTCACACTGCTGGGCACACTCTGGACTTGGTCTTCACTTATGGCGTTTCCCTTGACCACTTGAATTTAAATGACGTTGTCTTTAGCCACCATAAGTCAGTCTCTTTTAATGTGTTTGTCAACTCAGAGTCTCTTCCCCAAGATTTTGTTAGCTGCAGGCCCTTTATTGATGACTCTGTTATTTCTAAATTTTCTTCCCTTTTTGATTTTAAAACTTCTTTTGACGATGTTGAGCTCCTTATTAACTCTTTTAATGAACACTGTCTTGCTATTGTCAATCAGGTTGCTCCTTTCAAAGATAGGCATTGCTCTGTTAGTTCCCGCACACCCTGGTTAAATAATCAAACTCGTGGTCTTCGATGCTCCTGTCAAAAAGCAGAGCGTCTCTGGAAGTCCACTGGTCTGGTTGTCCGCTGCTCTCGCCGGCTGGAGTGACCATTGAACCCCCCGGCTTGCTATCGAGCGGGTGGGTAACAGACGTCTCTGAAAATGTCGGCACACTTTTGCAAATGTACGATGTCTTGACAAACCAAGAAGATATTTGTAATTTACACAGCTACTTTCTTGCCTGAAAATATGTTAAGTTTATTTTGCGACCCAGAAAGATTAATAAGACTAATTTTAAAACTTAGTAGCGGCCGCCATTGTTGGCAGCTGAAATTTGGCTATGAATTCTGGGATATGGTGGGATACGAAGGACACACCCGACCCATCCTTCAAATTTGGGGAAATGAAGGACACATTTGTCGGCCGCATTGGGACAGCCTTCGTCGCCTGGCTGTGACGTAGTCGGCCTTCAAATGCGGCCTCCGGAGGATGCAGCCGACGTTTTGGGACACAGCTTACGTTTGGTTGACTCTGTGGAATCCTTTAACCCTGGAGAACCCATGGGGTCAGAGCCGACCCCATGGGTTCTCCAGGGTTAAAAAGCAGTTAAAAACTTTTTTGTTTAAACAGGCCTTCTGCTAATCAACAATTTTGAATTGTTTTGAATTTGCATTGTTTATATTGTCTATTTTATTACTTAATATTTTCTTTATTTTGACCTTTGTGTACAGTGCTTTGTGACTGCCTGTCTACGAAAAGCACTTAATAACTAAACTTTACTTATTATGGGCGCTCCCCGCCAACCTGCCGGAGTTCAAATGTAAATAGTAAATACACGTTGGGAATAAATGACACACAAAAATAGGAAAGGCACACAGCGGAGAGCAAAGAAAAGACTTGGACTGAATGTGTGAGTGTCCTGAGTGATGGGGGTCACACAGGCCATGGCTCAGATGGGTGGGTGGCGTGCATTTGCTAAATCAATCATGAAACTTAGGTGAAGGTAGCATTTTTTTAATGTTTGTGATTCAGAATTTCATGTTGAGAAGAATTCTACATGCTTTATTGTGATGGCAGTGAAAGTGTCGTCTGTTGGGTTCAAACATTGCATCAGATTTCAAAATGATCTTTCACACAGTCTATATAAATGCAGGAAGCCAGGAGGTGGAGAAGGAGGCCTGCATTATGCCTTAGTGATCAACCACATCACACTTGAAGTACTCCAGTGTTTACTCCAGTGTTTCAGCACACACAGGTCGTGAGCTGTGTGTGGCACAGTTCCTTGTATCACCTGTTTACTGTTCACTTGGATTTACCTGACCCACTCTCTGTTCTCTGGCAGGTGCATTTGCTCACAAAACAGGACGCGCCATGATGGAGGACAGCGGAGGGAGGAAGACCAGAGAGGGCGAGGACGAGGAGACGGTGAGCTCAGTCGTGACCGAGACGAGCACGCTGCCGTGGTCTGCAGACAGACAGACGGGTGGACGGACAGGTAAAGCTGACAGGATGAGCGTGAGGTCAGGTGTGTTTCTTCCCGAGGCGTCGAGCTGCACAGAGAGCGAAAGAGAACTGAAGGCAGAGGTGGAGAGGAGGTGCGGCAGAGCGGGTTTAGACGAAGGAGCGGAGCTACGTGAGGATAAAACCAGGGTACACCTGTTGGAGGAGGAGCCCCGAGAGAACCTCCTGCCAGAGAAAGCTGCTCAGGTGTTCAGGCCTGCAGTGACTGCCCTCCACTCCCCCTCCTCACTCAGAGAGTCTGGGCCGCTCCGGGAAATGGAGTCCGAGAAGAGTCCCTTTCTGGGTCCCCGAGGAGTTCCCGAGAACTACAATCAACATTATTACCTGCACGAGGAACTGCGCTCCAATAAACGTAAGTACTAACTCAGAGACTATGTCAGAAAATCACATCACCTTGCATCAGGAGGAAATGGTCAGGGGGTCGGGCACACCTGAACAGAACCACCTGAACCACCTTAAAATCTGTAGATTCTAGACGACGCTCAACTAAAACGACTGGAATGACTCGGATACTTATACATATTAGTGAAACCAGTCCCTGACAATCACAAAAATGCAAATGTTGAGGTTTTTTTGGGGTTTTTTAAAAGTAAAGTAAATTTTTATTTATATAGCACCAAGATAAAATCACAAAGTGCTTCACAGAAGCAGAAATGGACATGAAACCTCAAACAAACAAAATCAACCAAAAACAAGTTTAAACAGTCAAATTTAACACCAAGGTTACTAATGGAGGGTTTAATATAAGAAGCAAGAGGGCCTAGATTTTTAACCACCGGGGGAACAAATTTCTCAGGAGCAAAAACAATGACTTCAGTTTTACCAGCATTTAGTTAGTTGATAATTAGTTGATAATTATCAGCCAGCCGATCTCTAATGGAATCTAAGCAGGACTGCAAGATTTGGAGCTTAGAAACATCAGGTGGCCTAAAAGAGATATATAGCTGAACATCATTAGCATAACAATGATATGAAATATCAGAAAAAGAGCTACAAAGAGCCCCACAGGAGGATCAGAAAAAAAAGTTTTTAAAAATCAGAGGCTGAGGAAGAACTCCCCATTAAACAGGAAGTTGGCTAATGCGTGCTCTGGCATTATCTGCCACCATGGAAGCTGTGGAGAATTGCTTATGCCATCACTCATTTAACCAATCACGTCAGGTTTTGGGACCTTTGGACAGGACAGCCATGCTAGTGCGTCCAAATCATATGACCATTTAAGATGACGTACCAGCAAGATGCAGTCTCACTGAGTCTCCGTTTGTGTTGACAGACCAAGTAAAGCTAGAGTTATGATAAATCATTCTCATTGTGCTTTTTCCTGAATACTGTCGTCAGGTGTAGCGTACAGAGCAGTGGTAAAACTGGATGTTCTAAGGAATGCACTTTCAAGCAAAAACGAACAAACACACCCTTTCCTATTGGTGGAAAAATGCACCACATCAACCAATCAAGAAATGATATGGCAACACGTGCCATTTGTTTGCTTACAAAGAGGGGGAAAGTGGGAATGATTTTGATGTTTAGCATGTTTGAAGTGTGTCTACGGTGTTTGGCTTTTGTTCTTTTTTTGCGTGTCACAGCAGCGAGGTGACGGCTGAATGTCACTGACTGAAATCTCCATGTGGAAAACAGAAGTGATACACCTGAGGTTTTAGGCCTGTGATGAGCTCCTCTGCCTTTTGCTGGACAGAACTAGTTTTTGGAACAACACAAATAATTTGTGTGACATCTGATTGCTTTGTGCAAAAAAACGGCAGAGACTGTTAACAGTTGCACAGAACTTTTATTTTTTCATCACAAGTTCTGAAAATGATTTGTTGAACATGTTTCCTGCTCTGATTTTCTTTTAAGGTTAGTTGTGTCACTACAGTATGTCAAAATGAAAACATGACTGTAAATTCAGACACGTGAAGTTGTGCGTAAAAGACTGATGCCAAACATGGTGAGGGAGTCGAAAACAGCAGGTTCTACCCTGGACTCCAGGGGGTTTAATTACCTGCCCCTGTTTATACACCTGTGCACCTCTGACTGCTGACTCTGCCTCCATTAACTCATTTTTCTCATCTGTGTCAGGAGGGCAGTGCTGTCTCAGTACGGATGTCCTGAAGATGGGCGTGTCTCTGATGGCCTCGGCGTTCTTCTTCCCTTTACTCGTCTGGGGTGGTTTTGTGTTTCTGCCATTTGACGCCCCGCTGCTGGATGGTGCCCCCCTCCGGCTCGTCTACACGCTGCGCTGCTCTGTGTTCGCTGCCACCCCCATCGTCCTTGGTGAGTCACATACCACCGAAAAAGAGATGCAGAATCTCACCTGTCTCACCTGTGTGCGTCTCACCTGTTCTTTAGGTTGGCTTGTTCTGGGCATCTCACGGCTAAGGTCAGGTGTGCTTCGTCCTCTGTTTGATGATGAGATAAAGGAGGCGGAGCTACAGGAAGTCACTGTCCACCAGCGCTTCATCTCTGACTCTGCCTCGCTGTTCCTGATTTACTTCCTGCAGCTGGTCGTTATGGCGATGTACCTTAGCCAGGAGCAGCTGAAGCTTGTGCCGCTCCTGACCATCCTCTTTGCTTTTGGAAGGTGAGGATCCATCCACGATGTGATCAGTCGATAACGACATCGATTGATGAATCTAATGGCGCTTCCGTGTCTACACAGGTTGGCTTACTGGGTCGCTGCGGCATTTGGCAGCAGCATTCGTGGATTTGGTTTTGGCATCTCCTTCCTGCCAAGTATCATCATGATGGGAGCAAACTTCTACTTCATCTTCACGATGGATGCGGCGAGTTCCATTTTCAGTGTTCCCCATGACGAGGCACCGCCTCAACCAGCAGGCCGACAACGGTTTTGGGGATAAGACACAAGCAGTGATTGATGATTGTCATTATCGATTGAAAAGTAAAATCTGTCTTTATTTTGAGGTTTAAATGCTTTAAAATGACCAGGCGTAGCCCTGCCCAGCTGGTGTGCGCGGCTCTTGTTTTTTCCTTTATTAAACTGCTTCCTGTTCTCTGCAGCTTCCTGTTGATCTTTTTTTTCTGTTTTATTTTCTACAATTGTTTTTATGATCAATAAATTAAAGAAAAGAGACTGTAATTTACAAATTTTCACAATAAAAGTTGGAAACTATCACATCGTTTCCTGTCTGCAGTGTTTCAGAATAATGTTGGTACAACAAACCTTTTTTTTTTTTTTCAAAGGACATGACAAAATATGTGATTTAGGGAATAAAATAAGAAACTGATTATTATTTATGTTACAATTAGATATTTAGATTTTAATTTATATTTATTTACAAAGGTGTTTTTTTTTTTTGCACACTGCAGCCTGTCAGTGTTGATGATTAATCATCTGCTGCTGTGAAGCTGATTTTTCTAGTTAAACTGGTCAAACTGTCATATGAAATCTGAGCACAGGAAGTACTCACACCCTGACTTCACAATAAAAGGATAATGTTTTTCATTTTGGATAAATAAGAATCTTAAAAATATCGTGAAGTATCAAGAGTCGATAATTTTTGTCCCTCTTTATCAGTATTTATAATTTGATAAGCAGAAATGACACAGGAGGATAAAGGGTTGAAATGTTTGTTGCTCTGAGGCATCGGAAACAGTATGCGTCATTATATATAAACACAGTTTCCGGTGACACAAACTAATGAGATCAATCGCAGTGATCAATAATCACGAGATCATTTACGGTTGACAGGAAGCAATTTTCTGTCTTCGCCATTCTGTCTACAGGGAAGCTTTTATTTTGAAGGCTCAGGTGTGTGAGGCTTTTGCAGGTAGACTGCTTTTTTTTTTATTGTCACGGACTGAAGGAACTTCCGAGAGCAGCACTGCCATTTGTTCCTGCAAGATCGGCTCATTTACACCACATCCTGCCACTGAAAACGCCAAACAGAGAAGTTTTCTTCATGGAGTCCGTACCTGTGAGGAGGCGGTCCTGCCTGCTGCGCTTCAGAGAGCGCTGTCCGTTCAGGAAGCTCTGCAGACGCACGTACGGTCAGTAATCTCTGTTTAAATAAAGCTCAGTGAAACTGCTTTTGTAATCAGCTTTCAATAAACTTTAACAATAGGTGTGTTTTAACGTCATTAACGTGTTTAACCCTGATGAGGTCATCAGAGGCTGCAGGGCTACTCTGGGGGAGAGGCAGGGCTCACCTGGACAGGTGAGAAGTGTGATATACTTCACCTGAGTAGAAACGCCATAACAGGTCTAAATTAAAGCTGCTGACCTTCAAAACAGATTCGAACTTGATCAAAATAACTGTGTACACCTGCGTGACAACCACTGTCTTAGCTTTCAGTTCTGGTTTTAACTCCAGTTCTTCTTCTGGTCTATTTTCTTAGGTCCAGCCACAGTTGTGGTTCGGTTACAGTCCACTGTCAGAGGCCATCATTTGTAACCTTCACTAAAGCAGTTTCTGTGCTGTGATGAGCTCTGAAACCTGACTGAAACTCTTCAAATAAGCCATTCCTCTGCAGATGATCTGTTAGCTGTTTGACAACTACTGGCAATGGCAATGTAGCTTGCCATTGCCAGTGTGTGAATGGGTGAATGACTGAATGTAGTGTAAAGCGCTTTGGGGTCCTTAGGGACTGAGTAAAGTGCTATACAAATGCAGGCCATTTACCTTTTTACTCTTTCAAGAAAGTTTGATATAAAGGAAGGTTGGAGATTGGCCTATAATTAGCTAAGACTGCTGGGTCTAGAGATGCTTTTTAAGTAAAGGTTTAACTACAGCCAGCTTGAAGGCCCTGTGGTACATAGCCGATTATTAGAGACAGGTTGATCATATTTAAGATTGAAGCATTAATTAATGACAGGACTTCTTTGAGCAGTCTAAAAAGAGTTGTTACAAAGGGCATAAAGCACCTCGAGGTGACTCTTGTTGCGATTTGGCTGAATTGAACTGATTCCATTTCTATTTCCAGTCGTGATTTTGGTCAGAACAGAGAAAGAAATCAGTCTGTCCCAGAGGTTGCTGACTCTTTATCGCCTCCTGTTTCCTGTGGAACAGACATATCAGCAGCAGATTCGTCTCCTATTGATCTACCTTGGAATGATGTCAGATTTTCCTCCACCAAGCAGCCAATGCTTCAGATGTTCCCACATTTGGCCAGGTGTCAGAGTTTCTCTCCTCCTGACCAATCAGACGCAGACACTCACATGGAGGAAGATTTGTGTGCCGCAGAGAACCATCAGAACCACCAGAGTCACCAGAACCAGCAGCAGGACGCAGAGGGCAAAGCAGACAACCATATGGGTGAGGACTGCCTGTGCTTTTAGTTTGAGCCTGCAGAAGCTGAACTGAGGAGTTCAAAACCAGATTTTTAGACCTTTGAAAGGAATCGGTTAGTTTCTGTCTTTTTCTCTTTATTATTTATATTTATGATTTCCTTGGAGACACATGCTAAGCTAAAGGAGCCCAGTTAGCTCATTTAGTGGATTAATTTTTTTCCAGTGACGCATGAATTTTACCCAGACCTCACTGATGTTAACATCACAAATGGACCATAACGTACACTGACTGAGTGGGAAGCCGTGACCGCAGAGGTAACTGCTTCACCCAGGAGCTCAAAGGCTTGCCACTAGTTGAAATCTCTCTGATTTTTGTTTTGTTGCTTCTTCCTGTTTCAGAGCTCGATGATGACGTAGACCCAGAAACCGGAGAGAGAGCACAGGGTTGACCCCACCCCCTTTCTGTCAGGAACTGCTGCACCGCCCACATCACCTACACCTGGGGGAAGAAAGAAGCCTGTTGCACGATCATGACCTAAAACACTGTCAGAATTCTAAAAATGTTTAAAGAGAATCTAGTTTAAAAATGGATTTAGACCAGTAACAGATATATTAGATGACAATAACAGGTAAAGTAACATTTCTATGAAGAAATATGTGAACCTCTTATGATGATTAATAAAGGTAAAATCAGAGTCAGGTGTTTTCAGTTGAGCTGTTTATATTCAATTCAATTCAGTTTTATTTATATAGCGCCAAATCACAACAGCAATAGCCTCAAGGCGCTTTAAGGTGCTTTATATTGTACAGTATTTAAAGAACTATCTATCTGAGTCTGATTTCCACAACATGTTGTGACTCATGACCAGATGAGAAGTGAGGATTTCAGAAAGAGACTTGTTGGTGGTCATTGGGCTGTAAGGGTTCCCAGAAGCTTCCCTACTTTTATATTTTTCATTTGTTGCATCAATCAGCATGCACTTTGTCACTCAGAGAGTAAAAGTCCTGAATTAGCAGCTAAGAACCAAAAACAGGTTCCAAGAACTTTGGCAGTTTGTACTTCCTGCAGCATGGAGTGACCACAGCTACGAAAATGTTCCCACAGTCCAAAAGCATCTATGGTGGGGTCATGGTTTGGGACTGCTTCAGTGCATACAGACCAGAACAGCTCACCATCACTGATGGAATGATGGATTTTGACTGAGAAGCAGGACATCTGCCTGTGGATTGAATCGTGCAGCAGAGACAACAACCCTCAGCTCACAAGGAGAACATTGAAGAAACGTTCACGTGAGGAGATGTGAAGCTCAGAGTCCTTGAGGCTATTGGCCACAGCAGAACCTGGAAGCAAAGGTTCAAATACTTGATATGATACTGGACCAGTCGCCTCAAGATGCTTTGTATTGTAAGTTAGACCATACAATAATTTAACATTGATAACCCCAACAAGCATATGACCCCCTATGAGCAAACACTTTGACGACAGTGGGAAAGAAAAACTCCCTTTTAACAGGAAGAAACCTCCGGCAGGATCAGGGAGGGGCGGGGCCATTGATTGGTTGGGGTGCGAGAAGGAAGACAGGATAAAGACATGCTGTGGAAGAGAGACAGAGATTAATAACAGATATGATTCAATGTAGAGAGGTCTGTTAACACATAGTGAGTGAGAAAGGTGACTGGAAAGGAAAAACTCAATGCATCATGGGAATCCCCCGGCAGCCTACGTCTATTGCAGCATAACTAAGGGAGGATTCAGGGTCACCTGGTCCAGCCCTAACTATATGCTTTAGCAAAAAGGAAAGTTTGAAGCCTAATCTTGAAAGTAGAGATAGTGTCTGTCTCCTGAATCCAAACTGGAAGCTGGTTCCACAGAAGAGGGGCCTGAAAACTGAAGGCTCTGCCTCCCATTCTACTTTTAAATACTCTAGGAACAACAAGTAGGCCTGCAGAGCGAGAGCGAAGTGCTCTAATGGGGTGATATGGTACTTTACGGTCATTAGGGAGCGTTCACCCCATGATCAGAAGGTTGAGGGTTCAAATCCACCGAAGGCTACCTGCGGTATCCCTGAGCAAGGTACCGTTCCTACACATTGCTTCCTGGGTGCTGGATTGGCTGCACACTGCTTCACTGAGTGAATCGGTTAAATGCAGAGAGTAATTTCCCTACAGGGAAAATCCAGTTTTGAGATCCTTCCCAGACACCTTAACGCCCACTCACATCTAGGTTTCACAATGAGGTCACCCGAAACCCTGGCTGATTGTGACCCACACCCGTTTTCACACCTTGGGTTGTGTGATTAGGTAGAGGTTTATTAGGGGGTCCATTGTCCCTCTTGGCAGATTACTCCCACAGGGCTTAAATCTGGGACTCTCCACTACTTGACCCTTAGAACTGAAAAAGCTTGTTGGATGAGAGGTGAAATGTCTTAAAGCAACTTAAAGAAGTCCAGACGCTTTTCTTTCCAAGCTCCTTAGACTACGATAACCTGGATGACTGAGAACCTTCACAGACATACAGGGGAAAGTATACCAAAAAAAAAGATAAGATGGGGCCTGATTGAATCAGTTATGATTAGTATCATCAGTAAATAAAGTAGCAGGTCTGACTGGATTCTCTTTAAATGCTTTTAGGGCTTGTTTAGGTTTAGGAAGGTTTAGGTCGTACTACAGAAAGAGAGGAAAATGTTAAAGGCTTTAATCTTTTTACTGCAACAGAAACACCTCCATTAATCGTTTGTCTGTTTTACAAAGAACCTGAAACCTGAATCAGGTTTTGTTTTGTGTACAAGAAGTGTCACTCATCTGCTGCAGGTAAAGCCGCACTCAGACATCAGTATAAAAGGTTCTGCTGTCCCTGTGACAGAGTATTGGCACCAGGGCATGGCATTCAAAAGGAAAGCTTTTGTGTAAGAAGCACATGAATGCAGTCCAGGCAAGAAACTTGCAACATGTCAGAGGACGATGTGACCTTTGACCTGCTGACAATAAATTTTTTCCCACAAAGTTCTGACTTTCCCATAAAAAATTTCCCGTAAGAAGTTCTGACTTTCCCATCCCATAACATCTTTCCTCAGAATGTGACCGAGCTTTTGATTTTTCTAAGATTATTTAACTTCCAGTTTGAAAACATGAAGTTCCCGGTGGCTGATTTCTGGTCAATAAAATGATCGATTTATCTGATTTTAACATTTTGTGAGGTGATAAAATAAAAAGGTGATTTCTGTGGTGCAGATTTAATAATTTCCTTAGGGATCAGCATACTTTTTTAGTATGCTGATCCCTAAGGAAATCTTACTTTTTTAGTATGCTGATTCTGCTTGATGAATCCCAACTCGTTTAAACTTTTGTCCTTAGGTCTGATTCTAATGTACGGTCATCTTATTGATTACTGAACTATTGATGACAATGTGATGGCTCTATAAAACTGAATGTTTGGCGTTTTTCCTCTGCTTTTGTGTGAACAATAAAGCTATTCAATACCGGGTATTTTGTGTTGTATCCCATCCATCCATTTTCTTCCACTTTTCCAGGTCGCAGGTCGTTGGTCGGGCAAACAGCCTAAGGAGATAAATCAAGGGTTAGGGTTAAGCTCCTTTTTGCTCAACATCACCAACAAAGCCAGATTAGGCAGCAAAGTAACCAGACTAATATTAACATTAGTGTAACTGGTCCAGATGTTTGAGTGTAAAAGTGATATGCACCGGAGTTTCGTATCCTCCACGCAGCATTCCCAGCCTGTGTCCATATTTCAGATTGTTCTGTTTGTGGATTGTTAGATTTGTATTGTTGATTGTCATTTATGCTTAGAAATATTTACTTATATATGCTTAGAGTTTTGTAATTAGTTGTAGATTGGTAGAGGTTTTGATCCTTGATAGCCTGCAAACTTTGTGTGTATTAGACAGAACTTTGGGAGCATGAGAGGTCATACCGTGTCTTATTGTTTTATGGTAGGATTAACGTAGCTACGTCTGTTCTAGTCTAAGTGCTCTTTGTTTAGATGAACTGCAGGACTTCCTCACCGTGTTATCTAGGATGAACCATCTAGGGTGAGGGGGAGGCTACCCTCTTCCTGACCAAGGATGTTTGACCCTTTGATCAGCAACACACACACACACACACACACACACACAGGCAAGGTACTCTTTGTTTGTATGTAGACGTCGTATGTTAATGAACCTATGCATATTCATGTAACCTCAATAAAAGGACAGTGTTACGGGAGGACGGACGAGAGCGACTGGGGTCAAGCGAAGGAACGGCGTTTGTCTGGTTCTCTCCCGTGCACGAGTAACATGAAGAACTTTGCCTATTTGTGTCTTGCTTAGCAGTGTAATTATATTGTCTTAACGTTCCAGCGAATAGGTTTATGCTACAAACCTATCATGGATAAGTTGGTATCATTAATTATTGATTAAGTCTTAATCTCTCTGTAACGTTAACGTCAATCAGTGTGCATCACAAAGTACAGCTTTAAAAGCCATCTGGTCCTTCAAGTTATTGTGTCCCCACAAACATTTTTTTTCTGTTTCTGTTGTTTTGTAGCATGTTTATATCTGCTGGTGTTTTCTTAGATCACACCTACAGGTGTTAATGTTTACATGTTCACTTATCCTTATTAGGATAATCAGGATAAGAGAATGAACGTGGACTCTGCTGTTCTAAGTTGAACAGCAGAGTGCAGCTCACACCTGTACTTCCTGATGAAAGGCTCAGCGGCTTTATTCAGAGGAGTTTGGGATCAATCACACTAACTCCGGTGTAACATCTTCCACTTAGTTTGGCACTTTTGCAGTAAAATATTTTCTACAATAATCCGTTTGATGTGTCAGCAACACCAGAGAACATGAAATCATGGAAAACTTCTTTATTGACTTAAAAAACAAAAAGACAACATAATATTAAATCTTCTGAACGTTAATATTTACAGATTTTTTATGGACAGTAAACACATCAGTGTTTGCTTTCTTTTATTTTTAATAAAAGACGCGTTGCTTTTTCATTGGATAAGATCTTCTGACTGGTTAATATCAGTCTTCCGTTTCATTGGCTGCTTCTGTCTCAATGGGTGGGGCTTCATCCTCTGAGCTGGTCTGACGTGCTGCTGTCCGAAACAAATGCATCAAATCCCGAAACCTGCGGGACACCTGAAGACACGACAAGAAGTTAATAAAGTGAGCAGTTGACAAACCGACCAATCATGCTGGAAGAACACTGAACAGCCAATCACCTCGCTGGGAGTCTTGTTGCCGAGCAGGCTGGAAATGGCCTGAAATGTGTTCTGATTGGCTCCTTCTTGCTGACATGTCTTCAAGATGACCCGGTCTGCTTCTCTGAAAAATAAACAAACAGTCAGGCCTTCCATAGGTGCCTCCTAACTCCTTTCCCTAATCACCTTTCCTTCGTCGAGGTGAAAGAAAGTACCTTGTCCACAGGATCACTTTCTCCCCGCTCGCAGTCAGAGAAATGTTTTTGGCACAGACAGGGAGGTCAGGAGGAAGAGGAGCTAACCGAGGAGGAGTGCAGAAGGCTGCAGACGTGGAGGAAGCTGTAGTGGAGGGCGAAGCTACAGAGGAGGAAGTAGAGATCGTGGAGGTGCAGGTAGAGGTGATGGAGAGGGTCACAGGTGGCGGTTGCAGTGTCTCCTCTCTCCTGCTCCTCTTTGCTGCTGGGCTCTGTTCCTTTTTCCTCTCCTCCTCTTCTTCCTCGCCCTCCTCTTCCTCCTCTTTTGTATCAGCCAGTGGAAACGAGCCTTCCCATGATGCATCACACCGATCTGTCAACACAAACAATAAAGTTATTTAAAGCAAACACGCACCTGTCTGCTAAAGGACCAACAGAGGATCGTGTGACATACCTGGCAGGGGACTGTCGTCGCCCCCCTTCAGGTCCAGGTCTTTGTTAGCTGGTTCATCATGGGTAGCACTTATCTGAGAGTAGAGTGGGTCCAGACTCTTCATGGCCCTGGACACGCCCCCTGAGGTCTAAAGGAGAGATGAACAGGTAATTCAGGTGTAATTCTTTCTACGCGTTTCACCCCTGGTGAAACATACAGACATACCTTATTGCCATGGCAGCGGGTGCATCCTTTCCTCTTGTGTTTCTGGATCTTTGAATCACGACAAGGGCAGACCCAGTCTTTATCGGACCAATCACAGCCCTGCAAAGAATAGTGTAAATCTGTCCAATCACAGGGTTGAAAACAGTAACAATGTAAATCTGACCAATCACAGGGCTGAAAACACAGCTGCTCATTGTGACAGGACGTCAGCAGAAATAAGCAAACAATCCTGGATCCCGACTTCCAAAAGATCTGGAGTCATAACGGATCCAGATTTCCAAAAAAACAGACGTGGAATCTGACTTTGGAACGCTGTGGATTGTGTTTTTCTACAAACGACCTGGAGTACAGCTCTCCCCTAAAAGATTGATAAAAAGGAGCAGAGACAGGAAATAATCTGTCCCCCTTCAGACCTTGTAGTTTCTGTGAGAGTCCATCTTCCTTCTCTGACGCCGGTTTGTCATTGGTTGGATCTTATGTCCCTCCTCTTCCTCTTCTAGTTCTGGCAACGTCACCTCCTCAAACCCGCCACTGGCCCCGCCTCCTGAATTTTGGCTGACGCCCTCTCCACCTTCCAACCCGCCGCCTCCATCTTCTGGCCAATGGGTTTCTTCAAACTGTCCAGGATGCGCTGGAGGTGGGCGGAGCTCGTCAAAAAACACCCAGAATTCAGCTTGTAAATGGGTGTGGCCTTTGAGCAGCATAGACATCTGAGCTTTGAGCTGAAAACATGAAACAGCTGAGATTAGCACAGGTTAGTTCCACCTGTCTGGTTAATCTGGTTCAAAGACCTCGTACCTCGTGGACGCTGGTGGGACTGAGGTCCTGGCCTATCTGCAGAGCTTTGATGATCTTCTGGTAATGCGACGGATTGTCTCCAAAGCTGATCTCCAGCTGTCGAAGGAAACGGCGGCTGCGCTCAAACGCCTGCTGCTCGTCGAACTGCAGAAGCATGAAGAGTGAAAACACCGTTAAATTCTTGTGACCTGCGAATGGACGGAGGCATGACGTGAACTCGTTGTTACTGAGCTAAAAAGCTGCAGTGATACGGATACTTGCACGGAGCACATGAAATGAGGCACGGGGACGTTTGTTTATTCAAACTGCGCCGCTCGAGTTCTGCAGCACACCGCTGACATGCAGTTTTTTTTACTTCCTGTTTAAGAATCCATAGTGCTTTGTTCTGATGCTGGAACGCCATCTGTAACTGCACGATGGCAGACTGAGTGCGTGCACTCATGCCCCAGCTCGCCCGAACAGATGGGCGCAGTCCAAACATGCTCGAGCATGGCGGCCTGTACAGAGGAAGCAGTTGCGTCAGCCTCTACAGACATTCACTGTCCTGCTGGCAGCTACGGCAACTCTTAAGGTGGAATGCTTCGCTGTATGAGCTAAATCAATCGGCGCACCTTAAAAAAAGAAAACGATTGATGATTCTTGTCTAAGGAGCTTGGAAAGAAAAGCGTCTGGACTTCTTTAAGTTGCTTGAAGACATTTCACCTCTCATCCGAGAAGCTTCTTCAGTTCTAAGAGTCAAATGTGGAGAGTCCCAGATTTAAGCCCTGTGATCAATGATACTCTAAAGAAACTCTGCCCTTTGTGAACATGGAGATAAAAGGAGCGTCATCCTTCAGCTGTTCTCTCCTCTCATTAGGAAACTCTTCAGCCTCCTAACAGGTTCTCACATGAGGGGCTCTGTGATTGGCTGAGGCTGACTTTAACTTTAGTCGGAGCTTTAGGGATTAGAGATTTGTAAAAACACCAGTGTTGGGTAAGTTACTTTAAAATAGTAACTTAGTTACATTACTAGTTACTTCTCTCAAAAGTAACTCAGTTACTTCAAGTTACTCGTTACTTTCAAAGTAACTAGTTACTAGGGAAAGTAACTTTGATTTTACTCAGAATTTTCTTGTTAATGTGTTGCTTCCATAACTTTGCCAGTCTTCTAGCTTGCGTACTTGCCACAAGTGCACTGTGCCACCTACCAATAGAAAGGGAAAGATAATGTGCATATTTCCACGAGAGAAATCCCACGCCTGGACCGTCATTGACTACTGCCATGATTCTAGCCTACGTCACAGCGTCATGTGCGCCTTTTACATCCAACACAAAAACTGCAGTCGTGGTGCTTTCGATTGTACTCAGAACTCAGAAATTCTGCCTTCTGAATTGGAAGATGTAGGTTAGGGCTGCTCAATTAATCGAATTTTAATCACGATTACGATCTGGGCTTTCAACGATCATTAAAAATGACTGAGCCGATTATTAGCACCTCCCTCGTACTTTACTCTCGCGCTGCTCCGTGTGGTAAATCGAGTGCACCGCTCTCCATTTCGAACACGCGTCACAACAATTAAGAGGACCAGAGGGAAGCTCGGAAAGCTAAGCAGAAGTTATTTGGAGAGGAGAGTGACTGCTGTTGGTTGAAAAGAGAGGTAAAAAAAACAAAACTTCAGTGGTGTGGAAACATTATGGGTTCGCGGAGTCAGACGTGGATCAAGTAGACACAGTGTGTAAACTTTGCTAGGATGTAGTAGCTGCACCACAGAGCAACACTGCAAAGTTCACTAAACATAGATGTTTACATTTTTCATTTATTTCTTATATTGCAAACATTTGCACTGTTATCAGTATTTGCACACTATTTTATATTATTTTTTAAAGTCATTATTCAACACATTGTTATTGTTAACCCTTTAAAGCCGGTCAGAGCAGCAAGCTCCGTTTTGCCTAACCATTTTTAAATCCCTGTAGAACCTGAACCATGTAAGCTAGCGCAATAATTTGTTTTGCATATGAAACCGGAGGAGTTGTACTTGCATCTTATGCCATCAGCTTGTCCTCGGTCACGGTTTCCTTCCACATAAAGCTTTGCAAAAATTGCATAAAAAGCACTTGCAGCAACAAAAACATAATATTCCAGAAACACGCTTTGCCGATCCATCAGCTGTTCTTAACACTTCCCACTTTGAAAAAGACGTCAACAGGAACTATCGCATTTCCTGCCCGAAACCAGAAGTGATGTCATTTTCGCAGAAAATCTAGTTTTTTACTTGTAGGCCTTAAAAGCCTATACTAGTGTTTTTATAAGTCATGTTTGACTTTTCTGAATAGTTGCTGGGATGCTTAGGACTCATATTGCACTGCTGGAAATAGTTTATTTTGATGCACCTGCTGTTTTCTTTGCAAATTTGCAGCATAGGATTGTTTTTTTGTTTTTCCTGCAGTATATAAAAATTGCTGTATCTCCAAAATAAAACTATGAAGACACTCAAAATAAATTTCCTGTTGTTGTAAACTATTTTTTGCAACTTTTTTTGTATTTAAAGTTTTGAGGGATAAACCTCTTAAATTTCTCCAAGTAGAAATATATGTAAAAAAACAAAAACTATTTTCAATTTTTTTGTAGTTTATTGCACTTGTTTGCAATTAATGTTGTTACTATGGACTTAATGCATACATATTATTAAAATATGGGCTATAACAGTTGTATTGATGTATAGCAACTTGAAATGCTCCCACAAATGGCACTACAGCATGTAAAAAAAATAATATAAGCTCTGGCGGACTTGGTTCTATGGTAGGTCTTAAAGGGTTAAATAAATATCGTCAAATAATCGTGATCTCAATTTCAGTGAAAATAATCGTGATTATCATTTTTGCCATAATCGAGCAGCCCTAATGTAGGTAACACCAGACTGCAGATTAGCTGCATACAGGGCTGGACTGGGACAAATAAATCGTCCCGGGCATTTTCCACCATTATAGGAAAAATCATAAAGCCTTTGAATGAAAATAAACACTGTTGTGACAGTGATGTACACTGTTTTGATGGTATATATGCATCGATCTATCAATCGTTTGTTGTAAGATTCAGATAATTATTTTTTAAAAGCGAGACATTTTAAATGAGAATAAGAAAGAAAAGTATTTCTTTGTGCCCCCCTTTCCCTTTTAATGCCCTACATGGACCCCTGGCAACACTTTGCTAGATCCGCACCTGCACAGTTACCAGCTGTCAGCTGCTTAGAAAAGGATCCTGGTGTTATTTGTCTCTCAGAAACAGTTCATAACTTCCCTTCAACTCATTCATGTCACCTAAAAGGTAAACCTGTTTCTCCATCACAGCTCTGATGATCCAGTAAGGACATCTCCTGGTTTCATCTTCATGTTTCCCTCTCACCAGATAACCAAACCGACATCATGACCAGCAGCTTTTTTGCAGCTGTGGCTCCAGCAAACATCAGCTGATACTAGAAATTAATATTAAATAAATTCTAACAACAGCTTAAACGTGCTGCTGTTGTTTAGCGCGACATCCGCTGGTTTCCTCTTTCGGCGCAAAGTGAGCGATAAACAAACAAGAGAGCCGATCAGCTGATCACTGATCAGTTTTCATGATTGAAGTAGAAACGGGAGAGGGAGGGGGAGAGGATGAGAGAAGAAGAGGCAGCTGTGCAGCAAAGACACAGAATAACTCCAGCTTTGTGCTTTTTTCATTGTAGCTGAATTACGGGACAAACTGTTCCCTTTCACCTCAATAAGAAACGCGTAATATTTCTCTGAATACCAGACGGGACGGTTGGCAACTCTAATAACTTATGAACAAAATAAAGTTCAACATCAGTAACTTCATAGCACCACCCAGCTGTATAGAAACTCCGTCATGCTAGCTGGCACGCAGTACGGAAAAAGTCAGCATAACGAAAATAAACTCCACCTACACTTGGTTCATATCTGACCCAGAGAGACTGCAGGTCATAACTTCTTACCTGAAGTTCAGTACACACTTGGACCGGCGGCCGCCTCGGGTCTCTTTTCCTTCTGCGTCCCTTTTCCTTCATCCACCTGCTGGCCTCCACCACTTGCTAATGTTACTGAATCCGTGGAAGCTCCGCGACAGCCACCACACGAAGTAACGAGTAACGAGCCTATCTAAATCCCAGTAACGACTAACGCGTTCCTGATTTTGGCTTAATAACTAGTTACCGTGCTCGTTACCACAATAATAACGTAGTTACTGTAACGCATTACTTAATAACGCGTTAGTCCCAACACTGAAAAACACATTTTGAATTCATCACTTGGAGCCTTTATGAGGAAACTTAATGAACATGTAGCTGATGCTGAAATGCAATTGTGTGGGTTGCCATGACAACACCAGAAGCCAGCGCCTGAGATCGTTATATTGTTTTGCTTTATTTAGTATTCATGTTTGTGTACACTTACAGTGGAAAAGGATCATCTTTGAGTCCAGTGATACATTTTTTCTTACAAAAGAAAGTTTCTGTGAACATGATTGTGGAGTAGTCACCTCCTCCGGAGTCACAGGAACAACAAGTTGTGAGCGGCAGAGACAAGACTGACTTTTAGGGCTCTTCAACTTTTCTACTGCTGGTTTACAAAGCGTACACGGTAAAATTATGCTTGTTAAATTGTTAAGCACTTGTGCACTTTGTTAAAAGACATAAGTGTTGTATGTGCCAATGGTATTATTTTACTTGCTTCTAGTTTTCATGGTGCTCCATGATTGTGAGAGGAAATAAAAAAGGAATTGTGGACATCAGTAAGAAGCGTGGATTTTTTTTTTTTTTTTTACCAGAGTTGATACAGAACACCTTGGGCTGTCATCAACAGGAAAACCAGCGAGTTTAACTCCAATGATAAAAACCACACGAGCTGCTCACCAGTCCACACAGCAGCGCCTGGTCAGGATGCAGAAAAGCGGCGAAGTCTTGGAGGAGGTCTGTCCGGTTTCCCAGGATGCAGCGCAGTTTCCTGAACAGCTGCATCACTTCCTGTCCATCTCCCACCTGCTCAAACTCACTCAGCAGAGACACAAACTCCTCCACCTGCTCAGGTACATCATGCAGTGCCTCACGCACCTGTCGACACACAGGAGGAACATCATGAGCCCACATGTTCTAAGGAGAGATGGTGATTACTGTTGCCATAAAAACAAACAAAGTGAAGACCGGCCCCCTCGTACAGACTGTACGAACTTGAACGAGCGCCACGCCACGCCACGCCACGCCAGTAAAATCAAATGTCACTATTAAAGGAAACACCAACTCCACCACCTATATTTTAGGTATCTTATTCCACAGTTTTTCTAATTTTTCTATGTAACTTTGCACTGTCCACTTTCTGCTGTAACAAAAAAATTTCCTACGTGTGGGACTAATAAAGGTTATCTTATCTTACTTTTACTGCCCTCCAGTGTCCGTGTGGCGGCACTACAGATTCCACTTACATTGCCCCATCAATCTTTCCCTCTCATTCACCCACAGACGTCGTGCTGCTGTGGTCACTCCTCCTAGCTCCTTCTAACACGCAGAACAACGAAAGCTAGACACAAATCCCGGGAGACGCGATGCGGGAGTCATTAACGATGCTGTTGTTTATGATCCTCAGAGATTACAATGCTAACAATAATCCATGCAAACACGAACCAAAGAGCCCGAAGGGAAGACCGGACACGTTGCACCGTTTATGTGCCGAAGCAAAAGCAGCTGAACATCAATGACGTTCTCATCCAGGTGATGATTCACAGGTGAAACCACAAACATGACCACGAGCACAGTGTGTGGTAAATTGACTGATTCTTATATAGCGCTTTTCTACTCTCCTGGAGTACTCAAAAGCGCTCTATACAACACATTCACATTCTGATAGGCACTGACTCTAAACTGAGTGCTTTTCTAACGACATTCACACTCCGACAGATGCATCGGAGAACATCAATATCTTCCACAAGGATATTTGGCATGCAGACTGGAGGAGCCAGCGATCCACCAACGTTCCAATCAGTAGTTGACCTGCTCTACCTCCCACATGGTGGAGGGGTGGGTGGAGACCTATCAAGTGATCATTCACTAAAATCTGACCAATCCTGCTGGAGGAGCAGCCACGAACGTTTTCTCATTTATCACAAGAAACGCAGGAAACTGAAAGGAGGTTCGGAGGCGATGATGTCAGCGTCTGGAGAGACCACGTGTGCAAAGATGGGAGCTCAGCAAACAGCGGGACGATTTAACGTC
The DNA here is from genome assembly GCF_965226115.1 of Aulonocara stuartgranti. Taxonomy (NCBI): domain Eukaryota; kingdom Metazoa; phylum Chordata; class Actinopteri; order Cichliformes; family Cichlidae; genus Aulonocara; species Aulonocara stuartgranti. The sequence continues at coordinate 114,686 of NC_138947.1, read as the reverse complement.
CATTGCTCACCCTGCTGAGGTAACTCTGTGCGAACGCCATGTCTTTGCTCTCTCTGTGCGGGTCGTTGTCCAGGATGTTTTCGTCATACAGCAGCAGCAGTTTGGCGCCATCTTTGCTGTGGCGCTCCTGACGGCTCCTCCTGAGGCCACGATGAGGTTGGCTTCGGCCTGCAGAGATGACAGAAAATAAGAAACACGAAGTATTCGGTCACAGATGGCGAGTGTTTTAAACGGTGTTCAGACGCAGACCCACCTCGTCCTCGTCCGGGACATCGCCCCCCTACTCCTCCAGGCGTCCGCTCTCTGGACGGCGTCTCCTCGTCTAAACCCGCTTTTTTGCTCCGCCCCTCCCCTGAGTCCTCTCCTTTTGGCCCCTCCTCCTCTTCCTCTTCCTCCTCCTGCGACCCAGGAGAGGTGGGAGAGTGCTCCTCCTCTGAGTCGCCATCTGTACAGAGCCGCTGCTCCGCCGCAAGCCACGTCAGCTGCTTCATTGTCTCCTAAAGGTCAAAGGTCAGAGATTATCCAAACCCTTGGCACCTCATCAGCATAACTTTTCTTTTCAGCCGTGCTTTTAATATTTTTAAACAAATCCAAACGCCTCCTCGTGAAAACAGATTTCACTGCCGAGAGTTACCGATATCTAAATCAGTGAATACCAATCATTCACAAACGTCTCCCTGAAGACGTCTGTCCTTCAGTTTGTTTTGGTTTACTTTAAAGACCAAACTGGTCTTCATTAACGTTCATGTTTCTTCAGACTGTGTCCTCTGGATTCAAACCCAGCCAAGGGTTTGGTGAGGTTTTTCTCAGAAACACCGTTCTCAAACCCACTGAGCATCATCCTACTCTTACTTAAACTTGATCATGCTGTTGTAACCAGTGATGGTTATAATGGCGTTACAAGTAACGGCGTTACTAACGGCATTACTTTTTTCAGTGATGAGTAATCTAACTAATTACTATTCCTATCGTTACAACGCTGTTACAGTTACTAACAAGAAAATGCGGCGCAGTCCGTTACTATTTGTCAACAAACAGATGGTTGAAGCTGTGAGATGTGAGAGATTAGCGTGTTTGGAGAGTGTAGTTAATGTGTTGTCTTGTGTAGTTAGTGTGTATCGTTGTGGATAGTTTTGTGTTGTGTGTCAGAACAATGAGGCGACTGCTGTCTCCAGGTAGAAACAGGAGTGACACACCTGCTGCTGTCAGACCTGCAGGTATCAGGCTGTGATGTTCTCCTTTATAGTGGACAGAAATTATTGTTTTGGAGAGGCACAAATAATTTGTGTGGCATTTTACTGAAGAACAGCTGATTGTTCTCTAAATAGTTTGAAATGGTTATTTAAAAAATCAAGGTAAAAGGTAAATGGCTGCAAATAACTTTGTTTGCAAAACTTGTGCATAGGATTTTAAAATTGGCAATTTATATTTGCATTTCAAGTTATGAAATATGATTCATTAAACATGTTTGTGGTTGTTACAGTGAAAATATCACTTTTTCTACTCTGATTTTATATTTTTTGTTTGATTTTAGATCAATTGTGTTAATACAGTAGTCAAAATGAAAACAACTGTAAATTCAGAGACGTGAGGTTGTGCTGAAAAGGACGATACCAAACAAAGTAAATAGTTTTTAAAGGTGAAATGTGGAGGGAAAATCAAAAGTAGTTAAAAATGGTCAATTACACCCTGGACCCCAGAGGGTTAAACGTTTTTTAAAGTAACGCAATAGTTACTTTTCAAGTAATTAATTACTTTTAGAATATTGTAACTCAGTTACTTTTTTGAAGAATTAACTAGTAACTATAACTAATTACTTTTTCAAAGTAACTTGCCCAACACTGGCTGTAACACAAATGTCCATTTTAGGATCAATAAAGTCTCTGTCTATCATTTCAGCAGCTGTTTGTGCTGATGAGCTTCTACTGAAAGGAAAGAAATTTAAAAAATGTTTTCTATTCAGCTTCAGTTTCTGCCTCAGACACAAAAACATGAGAAAATCTTTAGTCTTTGTTTCCTCAAACCTGAACTTTTCTCTCTGTGTCGGAGTAAAAATACATGATCAGAGACAACTTCTGACCAATGAGGAGGCCGGCAATAAAACCCGTTTCACTTTTATTTAAACATCACCAAATCACAACAACAGCTGCCTCAAGGCGCTTTATATTGTAAGGTAGACCCTACAATAATACATACAGAGAAAACCCAACAATCATATGACCCCCTGTGAGCAAGCACTTTGGCGACGGTTGATCTGATATCCTCGTGTTGGTGTTGTTCCCAGATCATCATACTAAATATTGTTCCAGGATCAACATTGCAAGTGACCAATCAGAATGTTGTGACGTCATACCTTTGCGACTTCGGGAAAATAATAATAATAATAATAATAATGGATTGGATTTATATAGCGCTTTTCTAGGCACCCAAAGCGCTTTACAATACCACTATTCATTCACTCTCACATTCATACACTGGTGGAGGCAGCTACAGGTGTAGCCACAGCTGCCCTGGGGCAGACTGACAGAAGCGAGGCTGCCATATCGCGCCATCGGCCCCTCTGGCCAGCACCAGTAGGCAAGTAGGGTAAAGTGTCTTGCCCAAGGACACAACGACCAGGACAGAGAGCCCAGGGATCGAACCGGCGACCTTCCGGTTACAGATGCGATTCCCAACCCCCTGAGCCACGGTCGCCCCACCACACGAAAAACCGGCGTAAAACAAAAAACTGTACTTAAGCTGCGTGAAACCGCCTCTGTCCGCCGATCAACGGACCCTGACCCTAACCCTTTAATAAACAGTAAGCAGAATTGATATTGTCCTTGCAACATTGGAATTTCATAAATGCACGAATGGCTTGGCGCGCAAAGGAATAATGTCACAATAATGTGATTGGTCACTTGCAATGTTGAACCTGGAACAACATTTTCATGATGGTCTGGGAACAACACCAGCACGAGGATATCAGATCATCCCTTTGGCGACAGTGGGAAGGAAAAACTCCCTTTTAACAGGAAGAAACCTCCAGCAGAACCAGGCTCAGGGAGGGGCGGGGCCATCTGCTGTGATTGGTTGGGGTGAGAGAAGGAAGACAGGATAAAGACATGCTGTGGAAGAGAGACAGAGATTAATAACAAGTACGATTGTAGGGTCTACCTTACGATAATAAGCGCCTTAAGGTGACTGTTGCTGTGATTTAGCGTGAGTAGCGGTTGTAGAATAAGGAGGGGATGTTTTTCTCATTATCATTTAATATTTTAATATGCCATTATTAGTTCCTTAGAAGTAGATAACCAGCTTTGCATTAAGCATAAATTGAAGTTTTTGATCTTACATTATTCTTTGCATTACAGTGATGGTGATAACTTTAGTTTGATCTTTTCTTACAGGTACCAGAATAATAACATGATTTTCCATTGCAGATGTAATCATGATCATTCCATACACATTGCAGTTTGTTGCTCATTCTAGAGTTGTGCTCAAGGTAATTAAAGGTTAAAAGCTACAGCCAGTGCGAGTCTGGCTGATCTATGGAGGGCAAAGGCTTTGAGCTTGGAAGGCCGCACGCGCTTACACAGCACTTATAAGATGTCATTCTTGGTGATTTTGTGCTTAGTCATGTTTTAATATGTTTTAAGTAGAAGTAGCTGATCCAGCAATATTCATTTAATATTATATACTTGATTTAGAGCAATACACACTGATGGTCTTAATAAATGAAAGAGTCCTTGTAGTTGCCATGTTGTGTCTTAGCAGGGTACAGACGGTTCCAGGAGACGGGGGGCAGTTAGCGTCTGCCCTCGGGAAGGAGACAATGTTATTCTTTGTGTTAAATAAAATTGTCAACATTGATTGTATTACACCCGTCACTACGCATGAGGGGGCGTTCTAATACCCTGATTTCATAAAACTATGGTGATGTGTTTTTTGAGATGAGATCTGAGACTGTCTGCATACAGTGTCCATCTCCCACGTGTGTGATCATTAAATCATCGTTTGACTCAACCCGACCGGACCAGTGTTGTTATTGTGGGTTTTTCCTCTGGTGTCCATCCCCAATATTTTTGAACCATAACACGGTTTAATTACTGCCAACATGAAGGCCTGCGGTACGTAGCCATTAATGAGCATAAACAACACTAAATCGCAAAAGGTGGAAACTTTTAAGGTAGACTTTCTATCTACCTGTAACTCTGGAACCGACAGAACAGACTCCTCTGATGCTGATGACATCACTTCTTCCTCATCTTCATCCTGTGTGAGGTCATCAAAGTCCTCATCATCATCATCATCTCCATGCCGGTCCTGATCTTCGTCCTTATCCTTCCCTCCACTGTCGTCTCTCGCTCCACTCCTCTCCTCCCTCTGTCTCCCTTCCTCTTCCTCTCCACCCTGCTCATTCTCACCTGCTTCGCCTCCTTCTCCCCCCTCTCCTCCCCGTCCCCACTGCTCCTGCTCCTGACCATTGTTTTCTCCTCCATTCAAACTGACACCAATAACAATTGCCTTTTCCTTCTGTTCCTGTCTCTGCTCCTCCCGCCTCTCCTCTTCTTCCACATCTCCTGTACATGACGTCAGGCTGAGTGTTGATACCAAGACCATGCTCTCCTCTTCCTGCTTTAGCTTTTCCTGCTTAGAAAAGACCTCTTCCTGCTGCCCATTGATTGGCCCGTGGATGTGATGCTCCAAAACATTTTGGGGGGAGGTGGGAGGAGCTGGGGTAGTCCACACCATCTGGAGGAGGAGGCAGCCCGGCTTCAGTGTGTTTGTAGTGCTAGGACTTGTGAGAGAGGGAATGGGCAGTAGAAGTGTCGAGGGGGTGGGGCTCTCCTGTGCAGACACGGTATGTGGTGTATTTTGGCCAATAGGAAGGCAGGACTGCATCACCTTGGCACACACGGGGTGGGCGGGGCCTGGATGAGCAGCAGTCAGTGGGACCGCTCCAGAGATAGAAGCTGGTGCCAATGGTAGGGCTCCTGACACAGCAGTGGGGGCAGAAAATAACGTGACACCTGAAACAGGTAAAAAGCGCATGTCCACCTGTTTCTCTCCGTGTGGCTCCACCGGCAGATCCTCCTGTGCTTTGGCGAGTGGCAGCAGAGATTCATTATGAGCCAGTGCGAAGACGCGCCTGTGGGTGCGGGGGCGGGGGCGGTAACTGTTGATATAATTGGGGTGGAGCCTGAGAGTGCAGCTTGGAGGAAGCCAGGAGGGGTAACGGGCATCTGAGCGGGTCTTCTGGATGCTTGGGCGACTGTTCTGCAGACGAGAATAATGGGATAACAATCTGTGCCTCAGATTATGATGTTTGAGCAATACTCGTATAGCAGCGCATGAAACTACACAAAGTTTCTTTTTGTTATAGTTCTGAGACACAAAATCTGAATCAACAGGTCACGCTTAAAGAAAAACTTTAGATTGGAATTGGCTGGCAGGTTCAAACTGGTCCTTTCAAAAACTAAACCGGCAAATTTTGCTCCCAGCAGATTTGTACCTGGGTCTGAATGGATGTAGACAGAGCCACACAATAAAGGGGAATTCTATTATAGGTGTGGATCTGGATCACGATCGGGATTAGCTGTTCAAACCTTGAGCCAGTTTGGCATGTTTTCACCATCTCTGTCCACCGGGGGGCGCTGGTCCTCCTGCTGGACTCTGCTGCAGGCGAGTGGCAGCGGCGGGACGACGCCCTTCGTCACAAATGTCTGAAAAGAACCACAAAGTTGGGCCCCGAGTCATTCATTTGAAATGTAACGTTCACTAATGATGTCACACGGTGCATAGTGAGGTCACTCTGATGTCACCTTGATGACATTGTCAGGTGCTCTTGGGCTGCTCATCTCTCTGACGTGCTTCCTGAAGTTCCATCGACTCTTACAGAGCAGGTATGAACTGATAAGCTCGTCGGACTGAAATGCTCCCTCGAAGTGTTTCAGGCCGAGAACGATGAGACTGCACAGAGGCATGATGGGAAATATGTTTTTACTGAGTTCAATGAAGAACAGAAGCCATAAATTTACACAAAGTGCATGTGAAAAAATAAAATGTAGGAAGTGTGTGTTTTTTACCAATCCTCTCCTGGCGTGTATAATGTTCTCAGGTTCCTGCTGTGGAGGGCGGGGTCTAGGCTACAGACAGGAAGTAGTTCTGGGTATAGGAACACAGGTCGTGTGGCGAACAGCCAGGCGGTGTCGGCAGGCAGCAGAGGGAAGGCAAGACCTAAACAGAACCAGAACAAGAATCTGAACCTGGATCTGTTTGGTGCATCAAACATGGCTGACAGGTAGCTTGCCCTTACTGTTGGTTGCAGGGGTCATCTGGGGGAGCCAGCGTCTGGAGGCTCGAGTGGGAGGAGCAGGTGGAGGCTCGTCCCTCTGCTCCACCTCGTGCAGGAGGTCCAGTGCACCCTGCAGGTTACATGCCCTGAAACAGCTGAAGGCGCAGCCTTGCTCCTGATGGTGGGCGAAGTGCTGCAGCTCCTCCTGATAGTGGAGGTGCTCATTAGTGCTGGTTCAGTTTCATCTTATTCACACAGCAACAAGTCGCCTCAAGGCGCTTTAAACTGTAAGGGCTGGGTTTAAAAAAATAATGAATTTCCTGATTCAAATCTATTTTAGTCTGAATAAAGCGATCTCGATTCTTTAAAATCCTGAATCGATTGTTAAATATAAATGTATTTTATCACAAATTCCAGAATCAGCTCAAACAGGACATGAGAGCAGAAACACAGAGCGTGGATCGTCCACAGACGCGCCGTTGGGGCTGAAACACACAGATTCTGCAGGTTTCGTCTCTCTGACCAAAACTGACTGAACCAGCAGCCAAAGAAGCTCAAACTTCACGTTTGACAAACATCGTCATGGATTCTCTCTGACTTTGGCTGTTTCACTCCCCACACAGCTCTCTCTCCCTCAGTCCACTCAGAGACCAGTTTACCATCAAATCTCTGTTTTCTGCATTATTCTCTGCTTATCACGCTCTGCTACTGTGCTCTGTGCTGTCGTCCTCTGACAGCAAAGCCTCATTTCTGCTGTTTAAACTGAAGACATTTAGACTTCAATGATTGCTCAGCTGTGTCTGTAATCAAACCTCTGTGACTCTGCTTCACTCCAGCAGCATCAGGTCATGTTCACATGTTGATTCATGGTTTTCTTCAGTTTTTGATCGACTGCAGAATATTTTTAAGGTTCTCTGCTATAAAAAGCCAGGACAGGAACACCTGCTTCAGACACAAAGACGTCTGCTGTGATGGTCACACCTCTGATGAAGTCTCACAGTGTCAGCTTTGTTTTATAGATACAAAATATGGATATGTGCTGATAGATGATCAGAGTTATAATATTTCAGACTGAGTCTGAATCGAATAGAAAATCAGTAGAAATCAGTAACGACACCCAGCCGCAACTGTAAGGTAGACCATACAATAATAGAGAAAAAAAACCAACATATGACCCCCTATGAGCAAGAACTTTGGCGACAGTGGGAAGGAAAAACTCCCCTTTGACAGAAAGAAGCCTCCGGCAGAACCAGGCTCAGAAAGGGGCGGGGCCATTTACTGTGACTGATTGGGGGTGAGAGAAGGAAGACAGGATAAAGACATGCCGTGGAATAGAGACAGAGATTAATAACAAGTAATAAGTTCAAGAGCTGAGGAAACGCCCACCAGGTAAGTGCCCACTTGCCCTGTTCAGCTATTGTAGGTATAATTGAGAAGTGTTTACTGACCAGGTAGCGTTTGGTGATGGAGGCTTCATGATTCAGGGCAGCAATGTGGCGACTCAGCAGGTGAACCTGCGTCAGCAGTTGCACATGCTAGGAGAGAAAGGGTCACATGATATCAGGCAAACACACCTGGAGAATAAGTGGGTGAGACAGGTAACCTTCCATACCTGCTGCAGCTGGTGCTGTAGCTGCAGTTTCTGGGTGTGGTCCAGTTGGAGGGAGGGGCCAATGCGACGCGGCAGCACTAAGACAGAAGCAATGGTATTGTGAGGTTGGGTGGGTGTGTCCTTCAGAGTTGAGGAGAGGTGATTGGTCGTGTCCTGCAAGGCTCTCCGCTGCTGCTGAGCTTCGTACTGCTTTCTGACCGTCTGCCGCCGCTCTGTTAGCATGTTGGCTAACGGTGCCTCAAAGCTACGGGCAGCAAATGGAGACACTGTAAGCGAGCGTGTATCACATATTCTGAAGTCTGATACTTAGCCACCGAGTATTTCACGTGTAAGTAGGTGGAGCATCATAGACAAATTGTTTCCTCTCAGCGTGACTCTTCTTCACAAGATCTGTGTGAAGAAGCAGCAGCAGAGGACACTAGTCTTCCTCCCGACCCAAACAGCCACAGCACTTCTCTGCTGTGCTGTCCCAACGGGAGGCAGCACCGTGCGCCACTCCTGTGTGTGTGTGTGCACAGGTGTTCACCTCACGCCTTGAAGTCTCTTCATACATGTTCAGATCACAGCAACTATGATGAAACCACCTTTACATCATATAATCTTGACATCAATGATACAGAGTCAGAATCAGAAAAACTTTATTTATCCCCAAGGGGCAATTAACATACAACAGAGCAGCATGACTTTGAAGATAAGCACAGGGCATAAAGCCTGTGAAGGTTCTCAGTAATCCAGGTCATTGTAGTCTAAGAAGCTTGCAAAGAAAAGCGTCTGGACTTCTTTAAGTTGCTTGAAGACGTTTCACCTCTCATCCAACAAGCTTCTTCAGTTCTAAGGTCAAATAGTGGGGAGTCCCAGATTTAAACCCAGTGGGAGTTTCCCCCCAAAGAGGGACAAAAGGACCCCCTGATGATCCTCTACCTACATCGGAGAGACCAAACAGCCACTTCACCAGCGCATGGCACAACATAGAAGAGCCACCTCCACAGGACAAGACTCAGCAGTCCATCTGCATCTTAAGGATAAAGGATACTCTTTCGAGGATGCCAATGTTCACATTTTGGACAGAGAGGACAGATGGTTTGAAAGAGGAGTGAAAGAAGCATCTATGTCCACTGTGAGCGACCATCTTTGAACAGAGACGGGGTTTACGACACCAACTCTCTGCCATCTATAATCCAGTTTTGAGATCCCTTCCCAGACGCCTTAACGCCCACTCACATCCTGGGCCATCTGACCTCAGGAATTCGCATGATAAGGTGGGGCCAGGTTTCACAATGAACACACCCGAAACTCTGGCTGATTGGGACCCACACCCAGTTTCACACCTTGGCTCAGGTGATTAGAGGATCATCAGGGGTCCTTTTGTCCCTCTGTGGGGGGAAACTCCCACTAGGTTTATATCTGGGACTCTCCACCATTTGACCTTAGAACTGAAGAAGCTTCTCGGATGAGAGGTGAAACGTCTTCAAGCAACTTAAAGTCCAGACGCTTTTCTTTGCAAGCTCCTTTGACTGTCGGCTTACATCCAGAGTTCTCTGCTGCTTAAATTTTTTTTGTTATGGAAAAAAGACAGGGGTGTTGGACAGATCTATATTTAATTTAAATGAGGATTTACTTAAGTCATCAAGAGTTAACGGTTTTATGACCAAAATTACATTTAACCAACATGAGTTTATTCAAATTTTATTTGCAAGTCCAGTTTGGGTGATGAAATTAAAGATAACACAAGGGAATAAAATAATGCACATTCATGAACGACATCTTTACCTATAGATTTACTTTAAGCTTCATTTCCGACAGATTATGATTAATCATAAAAACTATTTTAAGTTGGAGATGTGAACTTACTTCGAATTATTTATGTTGTAAACTATTAATATAAATCAGGTCACTTTAACCTTGCTGAACTGAGGTAGCATGTTTTTTTTGGATGAAGTGGCCTAATCTGAGTTTTGATCATTTGTTGAATGATTTGACAAGCAGTTGGGCACTATTAGTTTTAGTTCTCCTCAGGGGAAAGTTCTGACAAAAGCTACACCAGAAAAACATGGAGGGTTTGGATAATTGCAGCCTGTCGGTTCTGAAAGGTAGGCCAAGCATATGCATATTTATGCAAATTAATGTCTAAATGAATTTTGTGTTGCACACACTGACAGTGATCCTACATAGAATCAGTTTTATGTTGTCAGATCAATAATATATTTAATTACATTTAAATGTATTTGACAAAATGACCATTTGGAATAGTTTCCTTTTTTTAACAGTGAAATGTATACATTTAAAGAGATGTACAACTTTTATATTTCTGACAGTTACTGACTTTTATTTACAGCTGCCAACATAGATGAGGTGTTGCTCCACACCCTCAGTAGGGATGATTTAAGGGACCTGCTTCCAGGGCCTGAAAATTTTATGAGGAGGAAACAGTTGTGGGCTCATGTTCACAAAGAGGCAAGTTTTTCCGCTTTTGATTTAAAAACACCTAGCACAACACATTTTGTTTAGAACTCCTGTAATATAACTATTTTCGTTTTCTTTTTTAGGATGAAACTAAAGAAAAGGCGTCTCATGGATATCTCACCATGTGACCAGGGAGAAGATTATGATGCAGATTCAAGTGGTGGATCAAACATGCTAGTGTATGTTAGTTTGCCCCCTAACATACACTAATGTGCCACAAACAGGACTTTAATATCACCAACCATTCCCATGTTATTACCGTGTATCCACATAAATGGCCCACCCTGTACTATTGCACCGTGAGCCTAAACCTGCTAGTAACTTGTTTCAGTAGACTTCTTGATGCATTCTCAATCATCCAGGGAAGTAAATCTCCAAAAAATTGATTCTGTTCATCTGGACGTAGCGTTTTCTGGGAGAAACGTTTCGTCACTCATCCAAGTGACTTCTTCAGTCTCAGCTGACTGCAGGTTTCCCCAATCTTATAAACAGTACATTTGCAAAATGACTGAAACAGCCCACTGAGGGAACAATGGTCTGGGAGGTCAGTTCCTTAATATTAATTATGCAAATTCTCATGACCATTGATCAACAACCACTGACCAAAACCCACTGATCAAAGACCTCTGATCAATGGCCATGAGTACCATTCACAGAGAGTTGGGGAATGGCTGCAATCACAGCATTGTAAGACGGTGACAGATGTAACCTTAGGCCCACTCCTTGATTCAGAGATGGTCTTTCCCTTTTCATGTAAATGGCCTCCTTGACTCCACGCTCAAACCAGCGTTCCTCCCCGTCCAGGATATGTACATCATCATTGAAAGAGTGTCAACTACCACCACTTCCCCTGCCAGTGGCGGACTCCCTCAGACATCGGTGCGTTGGTGGTTCTTTGTGTCCGGGGATGGGCGTCCAGGTACACACCGGCTCACTCCTTGGCGGCCGCTTATCGGGGCCTGGAGCCTGGGGCTCGCTCGGGCCACTTCGGAGGTGGGGTGCCCCCGGCCTCTCGGCCTGGGGCTCGGTCACTCAGGCGCGGCTGGCTGCCGGCGGAGCTCACGGGCGCGTCACTGCAACTCCCCCTGGCTTCTGCTCCGCGGCTGCTGAGTGAGCCCTCATCTGGGACTCTCCTCAGCTCTTTCTGGGACAGTGGCGCGGCTGCCCCTCTGTTGGTCTTCCTTGGTCTCTTGTGTTCTGGGGGCCTCTGGATGTCTGGAGTTTTGATCTCCTCCATACCTGCTTCATGCCCTGGAGGACGGGGCTGTGGCCCCCCCCACACCCTCTAGCAGATCATTACATGAAGGAACCTTTTAAATACAAGCGCGTCCATGCTCACAGGTGTACACACGGGTGATCACACCCACAAACTACACCCTTTTTGGCTCCTACCTCAACGCACACTGTTCTGTTGATCTTATGTGCTGCACAATAATGTTTAATATTTAGTATTTACTGTCATATTCCCATATATCATTGTGATGTTGTTTATTCTATTACTCTTGTTCTCTTCTGCTTGCTTTCTTTTTTCTTTCTCAGCAGGTGACCCAGGTGATTGATATATGTGTTTTTTTTTTTCTGCTCATTCTGTTGGTTTTTGTCTTTTGCCCTTCTCCCCCGTCCCTCTTCTCAGCTGTTTCTCTTTCCCTCTTTCTTTCTCCCCTTCTTTCCCCCAGTCAAGTCTGTCCCGTATTCAGTAAGTGAAAATAAAATAAACAATAAAAGGTGAATCAAATGGACCATTACGGCAAGGCTGGGATGGTCAGTTTGGTAAAGTAAATCCGTTGGGCATCTTTCTTTGCCTTTAGACAATAATTCTGATGCAAAAGAGCCAAACGGGACAGGCAAAAAAAAAAAGAAAAAAAAAAAAAGGAAAGAGTGTCAACTGGCCTGTAGGTGTAAATAGACTGCAGAGTCCTGGCCTGATGAGGTAGCTCTTCTGTGTTGTGCCATCCTCTTAGCCAGAGGTTGTTTGGTTTCCCCGATGTATAAATCCTGGCAATCCTCCTGCACTTAACAGCGTACACTATGTTACTGTTTGTGTCGGGGGACCCGATCCTTGGGGTGGACCAATTTTTGGCGCAGCATGTTTTGGGGTTTAAAAGCCACAGAGACCCGGTGTTTAGAAAAAATGCAACTCAACTGCTCCAATACTCCTGGGTATGGGATGGTCTAGCCTTCAGATTAGCGTCACTGCTGTCTCGGTGGAGTTTAATAAACTCAACTCTATCTAAAATATAACAGGACACTGGTGTAAACTCTCGACCATCTCACACTTCTGTTTAATTTTTCCTGTTTTCTGTCTGACGTTTATTCAGCTGTGTGAAAAAAACCCGGGGGATTAGTAAAGTTTTATTTTATCTAATCTAATAACTTTAATCTCAGCCAAACCGATTTACTCACGAACAAATAAATGGTAAATGGCCTGTATTTGTATAGCGCTTTACTAGTCTCTAAGGACCCCAAAGCGCTTTACACATTCAGTCATCCACACATTCACACACTGGTAAGCTACATTGTAGCCACAGCCACCCTGGGGCGCACTGACAGAGGCGAGGCTGCCGGACACTGGCGCCACCGGACCCTCTGACCACCACCAGCAGGCAACGGGTGAAGTGTCTTGCCCAAGGACACAACGCCCGAGACTGTCCAAGCCAGGGCTCGAACTGGCAACCTTCCACTTACAAGGCGAACTCCAAACTCTTGAGCCACGATCGCCCCGGAGAGAGCAGCTGCTGCCAGATGTTCTAAACATCAGACTCCAGCTGCTTCTCTCTGTGGTTTCATGAAGCTCCAGATGTTTCCATGGGTGATGCGATTGTGGTGATATTTTAAATTTTTTTTAAAAACTGTTTTTTAACATGTGTTTGTATGTTTCTAAGCTGAGCATCATGCACTGGGATGCAACTATCAGTACCGTAAAGCCTGTGGCACGTTGAACTTAGGGCCAGTCTGTGACGGGGGCTCCTCTTCCTCATGCTCCTCCTCCTCAGCCACCACCTCTTCTTCTTCCTGGAGCTGCAGAGGAGAGGAAAACAAGAAAAAGTTTGAAGCTTCGCCCACATACTGACGTTAAAGACTAATCCTGTGAGTGTAAAGTGGCATCGAGTCAAATTTGCGGAAACAAAATAAGAACTCACAGTTTCAAAGAGTTCTTCTAGCAGCTCATTTACTTCCTTCTCTGAAAAACAAGACGCAGAATTCACAGTGAGGATTCTGACACTCTCAAAGCTCCGCCTCCTCCTAACTGCACATCACTTACTGGTGATCTGCACAGCCCGGTCCGTCCTGTAGTCCTCCAGGTCGGGTTCATCCAGGTCCTCTGGGAAGTTGTACTCGGGGTCGTCGTCATCTTCGGCCTCTTCTGAAAACAAACATCAGCTGTTTGCCGTTAGACAAAACCATAACCTTCCTTTTCAACTCAAAAACATTTTTCTGAGCTTGTTTTCCATTTACGACATATCAATAAAGTTTGTCCAATCCTGGATGTTCACCATCAGCATGCTTCAGCAGCTTGACTTTTAAAGGTTAAAAAAAAAACCAAAAAAAAAAAAACAGGTTCACAATTGGTAAATGGACTGATTCTTATATAGTGCTTTTCTACTCTCCCGGAGTACTTGAAGCTCTTTATGCAACATGCCACATTCACCCAATCACACCCATTCTCGCAAGGACTTTGTCTAAACTGAGTGCTTTCTAACGACATTCACACACTACAATGGATGCATCGGAGAGCAACTTAGGGTTAGGATACTTGACATGCAGACTGGAGGAGGCAAGGATAAAACCACCAACCAATCAGTAGGTGACCTGTTCTACCTCCTGAGCTACAGCCACCCCACCACATTTAAAATTTGAAGCCTCGAGCAGCCAGCGCCATCATGACCTCTAACCTTCAAAGTCGGGGGCCATTAGGCCCTGCAGCCACTTTGCCCAATGGCGGTCCTCCTCCCGCTGGGCAGTGCTTTCATCGTACATGTCGGCCGTTATGTCAGGAGGCAGAAGCTCCGCCTCCAGCTGACCCAGAGGTACGTCTACCAGAGGATGCTTGGAGCGTGTGCGGTACGCCAAACTGCTGGAGCCATTATCAACGCCACCATCAACATCAGATTTCCTGTCCAGAGACTGAAACACACACACAGGTGCAAGATCAAACCAGACGGGACACATCACAGGTATTTACCCCCCATCCTTTTAATAAGGTGAGAACACAAAGTCTGATATCACACAGGTCCTTCAGTAACAGGAAGTGTTTAAAAAGAGTTTGATATGCTGTTCCCTGGTGTTGCCTGGTTAGATATGTTACCTGACTGTAGGTGTAGGAGGGGCTGCAGTCCAACTCCTCATCAACAGCCTTGAGTCTCTCCAGGAAGGACGATTCAGGAGGAGGGAGGAGCTGAGGCGCGCAGGTGGAACTCATCTGGTCGTGCGGGTTTCCTTCATATCTCTAAGCAATAAGCCAGAGGTCAGAGCAGCTTGCAGGGTCAGAGGTCACTGTACCACTTTGTGGTGGTCAGACATCAGCAAACCTGCAGGGAGCTGTCCATCCTCAGGTGTGTTGGAGACTTGTTCTGGGAGCCCAGGTGCATTCTGGGAGGTGAAGCCAAGCTGTCAGCATCACTGAGGAATGTCTGTCAAGATGAAAAGGTTTGTACAGACGGAAGTCCTGAAATTTTCATTTATGCAAGTTCTGACACTCCGAGTGAGTGTGTGTGTTTGCATGTGGCATCATGTTTGAGCGAGAAATGAGGCCTCACAGAGTGTCAGAGTCACCTGCTGCAGGTGAGACTGCACAGGTGCTCTTCATCCTGTTTCTGGTTCTCAGAGTTTGGATTAGTGTCTCTTACTCTTAGCACAAAAAGTAACTTTGTCTCATTGTGTCTTTATTCCTCCTGGGTTTTTTGCAGGGTTTTCTACCAACATACTGATAACCTGGATCTCACATGTGTGACATCATGACTGCACAGTGAGGTCAGTTTCCTGAGGACAGCAGCAAGGCGAAAGGTTAAAGACTCACCTCCTCAGTTGTATCTTCCTCCTCTTCTTCATCAGGACAATACTCTTCATCAGATGAGTCTTCATTATCCTCAAGTTCAATGTCAATAAACTGAGGGGCCTGCGGGACAGACAGGTACGAGGGTAAAGCGTCACTGAAACTGACAACATTTCAAATCCAACTTAAAACATTTCAACACAGGCTGATGAGTTTACCTTGTTCACTGCAGACAGACCCCGGTTCACAGGCTGAAAGCAGACACACAGGTCAGGCTCACAGGTAAACTGTCAGAGAAGATTGTGGGATGCTGAACTCACCTGAAGGCTCTGTTTGAGTCTGGACCGAGTCCAGATCTTTGGCTCCTGATGAGAGACAGGCAGAAAGATATGTATTTTACATACATACAGAAAAAAGCAACAAATGCCTGACAGATACAGGTAGACACCAACAGGTGAACAAACTCACAAACATGGGGAGGTCCTGAGTGTCTCTGATTGCCGCTTTCATCATGGCAACCACACGCTCATCAGTGATCACCTCCTGAAACACACACATGTCTGAGTGTACGTGTTAGTGTGCGTTAAAGTGTGTGTGTGTGGTGGCGTGCTGCTCACGTGCAGGATGGCGCGCACGTTGCTGGATGTCAGGTTCAGCTGTTTGGACTTCCTGTCCAGGTCAATATCCAGTCGTCCCAGTTCATCATCGCTAGTCTCGACGGTGACCGCTCTCTCTCCCATCATCCGCCCACCTGAACAGGAAAGTCCGGGTGTGAACAAACGCTAGCTCTGCCTCCTTTAGCTGATCTTTACACAGCACAGAGGGAGGGTAACTCCCTGTAACCCTCCCCTGTGCAGATCAAATGCGGCCTGCACACAGACTGAACCAGCCAATCAGATCAATCAATCTTTATTTATAAAGCACTTTTCATACAAAAAGAAATGTAGCACAAAGTGCATTACATGGTTAAAAGCAGCCCACCCCACCCTCCAACTCACTCCCCACACTCTCAGTAACATAAACGATGTGAATACACACATACCCCCCCCCCACACACACACACACTTAAAGAGTAAAATTGGGCTGGGTATGCATGAGCCATTTACCATTTACCACTATGGTAAATGGCCTGCATTTATATAGCGCTTCACACTACATTCAGTCATCCACCCATTCACACACCCATTCACACACTGGTGATGGCAGCTACATTGTAGCCACAGCTGCCCTGGGGCGCACTGACAGAGGCAAGGCTGCCGGACACTGGCGCCACCGGGCCCTCTGACCACCACCAGTAGGCAAACATGGGGTTAGTATCTTGCCCAAGGATATTTGGCATGCAGTCAGGAGGCAGCCTGGGATCGAACCACCGACCTTCTGATTAGTGGCTGACCTGCTCTGCCACCTGAGCTACAGTCACCCGATATATAATAACAGGGAGCCATCTGCACCGGGAGCCGGTCACAGACCGCAGCCTCCGGGCTGGGCACACAGCAGGAAGGAGGCAAAGGAGCCCCCCAGAGACCCAGCAGCCACGGTCGATCGCCCGGTGCAGAGAGCGCCCTCCGAGGAAACACTGGAGATATGACACAATAGGACATGTACAGGGTAAAACGATAAAATAAATAAGAACGGGATACAATATAAATATAAATATAAATAGAGTAAGAAGATTAAAAAATGAATAAGAATAAAATCAATAAATATTAGGTAAATCCTAAATTAATAATAGAATAACAGGATAGAATAAATAAGCATAAAATAAATAAACGCTAAGTAAAAGCTAAATTAAAAAGGTGGGTCTTGAGCCTGTTCTTAAAAACATGTACGTTCTCTGCGGCCCTGAGCTCCTCCGGCAGGCTGTTCCACAGACGAGGACCATACCACTGAAAAGCTGCCTCTCCGTGAGTATGTGTCCTGACTTTAGGGACAATCAAAAGGCCAGTACCAGAGGACCTCAGGGTCCGCGAGGGTTCATATGGTAAAAGCAGATCTGAGAGATAAGAAGGCCCAAGACCATTAAGACATTTAAAAACCAATAAAAGAACTTTAAAATCGATCCTGAAACACACGGGGAGCCAGTGCAGCGATTCTAAAACCGGTGTAATGTGGGCCCGCCCTCTGGTCTTCGTCAGCACACGAGCTGCCGAGTTTTGCAAAAGTTGTAAAGTTGAAATATTCTTCTTAGGAAGACCAGAGAGCAGGGCATTACAGTAATCAATGCGACTGGTAATAAAAGCATGCATCAGCATCTCCGTGTCGGCCCAAGAGAGAATAGGGCGGACTCTGGCTATATTTTTTAGATGATAAAATCCAATTTTGGTTACATGTTTAACATGTGGGATAAAACCAAGCTCAGAGTCAAAAATAACACCCAGGTTTTTCACTTGTAGTGAAGGACCTAGTGAAAATGCCTCTAATTTAAACAAGAGTTTCTCTCTCTGAGCCTCAGGACCGACGATTAAAACTTCAGTTTTGTCCTGGTTAAGCTGTAAAAAGTTTTCTGCCATCCAAGATCGTATATCTAAGATACAGTTAAAAAGGGCATCCATTGGTCTGGTGTCATCAGGAGACAAGGAGATGTACAGCTGCGTGTCATCAGCGTAACTGTGGACGTTCACTCCATGCCTCCTGATGACACTGCCGAGAGGGAGCATATACAAATTAAAAAGTACATGGCCTAGAACCGACCCTTGAGGCACACCACATGTCATTCTATGGATCTTAGAGGAGCATGTATCCATGCTCACCATAAAAGTTCTGTCAGAGAGACAGGAAGTGAACCAGTTGTGTACAGCACCAGAGAGGCCCACCATGTGTTTCAATCTGTTTAAAAGAATAGCGTGGTCTACTGTATCAAAGGCTGCGCTTAGATCCAGCAGCACCAGGACTGAGAGCTTTTGGGAGTCCCAGTTACATCTAAGATCAGTTAAAACCTTTAGGAGAGCCGTCTCTGTGCTGTGGTTCACCCTAAATCCAGACTGGAATATCTCCAGGATCTGTCTATCATTGAGAAAATCAGTAATCTGAGTAAAAACAAGTTTTTCTAAGACTTTACTTAAAAATGGTAAGTTGGATACAGGTCTGTA
Source organism: Aulonocara stuartgranti (assembly GCF_965226115.1). NCBI lineage: Eukaryota > Metazoa > Chordata > Actinopteri > Cichliformes > Cichlidae > Aulonocara > Aulonocara stuartgranti. The sequence goes on along the minus strand of NC_138947.1, from coordinate 96,252 downwards.
GTTATTAAAATCATTACAATCCAAATTGCTCTTCTTCAGAAGGGGCCTCACCACCGCCGTTTTAAAGGCAGCAGGGAAGACACCCAACTGAAGAAAGCAATTCATCATGTATAAAAGCTCAGCCTCAAAAAATCCATAAAGTGTTTTAAAGAGTGAAGAAGGGATTGGATCTAAAAGACATGTGGTGGGTCTCACTGTGGAGAAAACTTTCTGAAGGTTCTCAGCATTAACCAGGACAAAGCTGTCCAGTGTCTCCTCAGGTACAATCGGGCCCTCAGATGTGTTTAAAATCATATCGTGAGAAGATAAAATATCAGATCTGATGGCGCTGATCTTTCCCCTGAAGTGGTCTGCAAACTGCTCACAGAGCGAGTCTGTGGGGGTTCTTTGGGAGCTGTTAAAATCAGGGTTAAATAAATGATCTATGGTGGAAAAGAGGACCTTGGGATTATTTTTGTTATTACTGATTATTTTGGCGAAGTATGAATTTCTTGAGTTCCTTAGTGTATTATTGTACATTTTAAGTTGCTCCCAAAATATTTGACGGTTGATAGTGTTTTTATTTTTCCTCCATCTCCTTTCTGCTGCGCTGCAATTTCTTTTGAGTTTTTTGACTTCTTCGTTTCTCCAGGGTGATGCATGTTTTACGTTAATCTTTTTGGTGGTGAGTGGAGCAACAGAGTCAAGGCTTTTCTTCAGTTTGCTGTTGAAATGATTAAAAATCAAATCGCAGGGTACAGGTAAAATCACAGGGGGGCATTCGTCTAAAACCCTGGTAAGATTTGCAGCCACTTCAGAGGTTAGATAGCGCCTCCTCACAGTTCGCACCGAGGTCTCCCGCTGAATAAAACCGGTGATGTTAAAAAACACACAGTAGTGGTCAGAGACAGCCAAGTCAACAACAGAGGACACGCTGGTGGACAGCCCATGGGTGATGACCAGGTCCAGAGTGTGTCCTCTGTTGTGAGTCGGCTGCGTGACGTGCTGGTAAAATCCAAACAGTGAAGAATGTTTAAGAATTCTTTTGATGCAGGGTCAGAAGGATTATCTATGTGCAGGTTAAAATCACCGGTTAAAATTATCATATTATATTTTGAGTGTATGTTTGTTAAAAATTCTGAGAATTCCTTGATAAAAGCAGCGCTGTCTTCAGGTGGTCTATAAATTGTGACAGATAAAACTGGAGGGCTGCTGAAAACAATAGCATGGAATTCAAAAGTGGTAAAATGATCAACCCTGGTGAATTCATCCTTCCTTTTAAACACCATTAGATATAATGACATCACCTGAGACAGGTGTGGCATCCTCTTCTTGTGTGTCAGTGGGATGTCCTGTCTGCAGCTGCCTGTCCATCCCTCTGTTTGTCCTCAAACATTTGACCTCCAGAAGACAGACATCTTCCTCAGCGATACGCCGCATCGCCATCGTCTGAAACACAGAGAGCAATGAGACCGTTACTGATTGAGATCAACAAAATCATCAATATGGGAACTCCACCTTCAGCTGCTGATACATTCTTTAATCTGAATGAAGGTTTGAACTCTGATGTTCTTCACACCCAGCTTATGTCCTATTGATCAATCAGAGATGTTTATCATTTTATAAAATCTGAGCATAAAGGCTTAAACTTGACAGCCAGCTTATGATGAAACAGGTGATCACTGAACAGCTGGAGTCAGCTGGCAGACGAATAGTTGCTGATAAACAGAGGGTTAGGTTAGGGTCCCTCTAGCAAGATTTACCTAATAAAGTATCCAAACTAAACCATTTACAGCTAGATTTGGAAATAAAACAGTGTGTTAAAGTAAGTAAGTGAAAAGACTGAATAACCAAGCTCAAGCTCAGCATTCAGGTTACAGTTCGGTGCTTCTCCAAGAACGGTGTGACCACTGTGACCGATGAGGTCGTCGACGTTACGGCGAGCCGGGGCTCCAGCGCTGTGCTAACTCAGGGACCGCAGAGTTCCAGCATCAGCACGGGACCTACCGGGAGCTTCACGGTGTTATGGTGGATCCACACAGAGCCGATTAAAGCTCAAGCTCAAACTGCTCAGCAAACATAAACATGTTGGTGTTTGTGTGTGTGTGAGAGAGAAAGCTAATGTTAGCTTAGCTCACACACTGAGCAGGCGCAGTATGGTTTGTTTAACGCGTATTGCTCCAAGATTAATAAATAAAACGGGACCCATTGCCCAGGAGACAGAACCGATCACACGGACGGAAGGAAAGGACTCACCGTCAGGCTGAAACCGACAGCCATCTTTTACGCTCTCATCTTCCGATGTTTGCTCCGTTAGCCTGTTAGCTTAGCTTCTGTTCCGCCAACATCAATACCACTTGTCGCCCCGGAAGTGGTATTGATGACCTCAGGAACCTCATCTGCCTGCCAACTCTCCTCTCTCATTCAAAGGTTCTAATTCAAAGCATTAATTAAAGATAAAGATGTTCACTGGGCTAACTCAGAAGACGTAAAGAAGAAAAAAACTTTAGCTCTTTCAAGTAAAGAGTGGAAAGGAGTGCAGTTCTTGTAGAATGTGTGCCAGGTGTATTCAATTACAGACAAAATGTTCAAATTCACATATATGTATTGTTCACTGGCAGTAAAGATGTTACATTTTTTTCATATATTTCTAATAATCTTGCTGTCAATAACAACTGACAATAAGACAACAAATTTTTAACTTCATTAAATTGAAAATTATGTATGTCAGTGTAGTAGTGTTAAATGCTTACCAGGTTCAGATGCAAATGAGGAAACTCCACTCAGGCAAGTCTGCTGGACCAGATGGAGTGAGTCTCCTCAAGGCCTGTGCCCCCCAGCTGTGTGGAGTCTTCCATAAACTGTTCATGCTGAGTCTGAAGAGGGTCCCAGTGCTGTGGAAGACATCAAGCCTCGTCCCTGTACCAAAGATGCCACGTCCCAGTGGCCCCCAGGATAACAGGCCTGTGACACTGACCTCCCACATCATGAAGACCCTGGAAAGGCTCATCCTGGACCAGCTCTCACCCATTGTCAGACCACATCAGGATCCCATTCAATTTGCTTACCAGCCCCGTCTCACAGGACGCCATCATCTATCTGCTCAATCGTGTCTACATCCACCCGGACCAGCCGGCGAGCACTGTGAGGTTCATGTTTTTTTTACTTTTCCAGTGCTTGGTGATAAGCTAACAGCGATGCAGGTGGATGCTTCTCTGGTGTCCTGGATTGTTGATTACCTGACAGGAAGACCACAATATGTACGTCTTCCACATTGTGTGTCTGACAAGGTGATCAGCAACACAGGGGCACCACAGGGGACTGTCCTCTCCCCCTTCCTCTTCACCCTCTACACCACAGACTTCAGCCACTGCACAGGGACCTGCCATCTTCAGAAGTTTTCTGATGGCTCTGCGGTGGTTGGATGCATCAGCAGGGATGATGAGACAGAGTACCGGGCTGTGGTCGACTCCTTTGTCACGTGGTGTGAGAAGAATCATCTGCAGCTTAACGTGGCAAAGACCAAGAAATTGGTTGTGGACTTCAGGAAGACCAGGAAACACTTGACCCCTGTTTCAATCCAGGGGGTCAGTGTTGACATTGTGGAGGACTATAAATACCTTGGAGTACACATTGACAATAAACTGGACTGGGGCTAAAAACACCACAGCATTTTACAGGAAGGGCCAGAGTTGTCTCTATTTTTGAGGCGACTGAGGTTCTTCAACATCTGCTGGACAATGCTAAGGATTTTCTATGAGTCTGTTGTGGCCAGTGCGATCCTCTACGCCGTGATGACGTAGGCGCATGCATGTGTGGCCTGGTCACAGCTCTTTCAGCATGGTCAGAGGAGAGGTGATCTAGCAGGCGCGCAACACACACAGCTCAGACCTCTGTGTTTCAATTTATTGCAGATGTTGCAGCGACTTACAGTAAAGAGCCCAGAGATCCAGTGCTGTCTCCTGCCTCTTATTTATATGCCAGAACACAACGCATCGACAGGCGTAACACACACACAAAAGGGTTACCTCAGCATATAGAGTTCTTCAGTAAAAAGGATATCTATTGCCCAGTCATAGTTATACACTGAAGTTTCATTTGAGCAGACTAGCTGACATGTGGGTGCCCTCTAAGGGCCAAGAAATATATTTCTTTTTACATGTTTGGCTGCTACGTGATCATGTGGAAAGGGTAAAATTCTATTCTTGTTAACAATATTAAATTTCAAGACTATTATTATACAGCGGCATGAATGTAACTAAAGAATCCTACTTTGATAAAAGTTAGAGAATGTATTTGAATAAAAGCTACGTTTTTCACTTGTTTCAGAAACAGCATTGTCTTTTGTTTGCTCAAAATGCATTGTGTGGAAATTAGCACACTAGTAAAGACTGTGACAAGGACTGCTACAGTGTAGATAATGTAGGCCAAATTAAGCAATCACTTTGCATCAAACTGAATCTCTTTTATGCTTAATCAAAGGCATTTTGATAAATGCACATTAAACATCATGGGAGACTGAGAGTAATTTAATTAGATCCAAAGATCTCTGAACAGGTATATGTACAAAATAACTACATTTCCTCATGACTTCTAAAGCCAAAGAAATGCACTTGAAATTTTTAATTGGCACGTATCCTCGCAGTGACTTTTTTGAACAGACTGAAACTTCTGCTCACTTATTTTTCAAATGTATGTATGTAGAACCTATAAGGTACATGACTGGCTTCTCCTATTGAAGCCATCATTAAAAAGGACATTATTTACAGATTCATTATGAACAATAGTAAATATGACTTTATGGTGAATGTTATTCAACATATGAAAGTGAAACCAATATTTCGAGGATTTCATAACAATTTCCATTCGTTTTTCAAACCCGTTACAATTATGAAAACGACAACAACAACAATTATATTATAAAGATAAAACTAAGAAGCTTACCATGTACATACCCAACAAAGGTTTCTCCACCAAACAATAAGTGATGTTTTGCTTGGGGATAAAATAATTATTATCCCACACTGTTGTAGTAATAATAACAATTATTATCATCATCATCATCATCATCCTTTTAAAAGGTCAATTCCATTTTCATAAAGAAAAGGAAAACCACAAATTACTTACCGTTAATTGAAAAAATGAAAACAAAATTGAAAATTAAAAGGAAGGCTTTAATCTTTTCATTTAAAAATATTTCAGGTTTCATCTCATCTTTTATTAAAAATGAAATTGCTGACTGTCATCACCTATAATTTAAATTCTTGGCACCACGAATGGTAAATAATCTTTTTTTAGGCATCTTGACAGATGACATGCTCTTTGTCTCCCACCCATTTTATTCTTTTTCTAGCAGTACGTTGGTCTTTTTTCACAACATTTTGATGTCCAACCTTTTTTATAAAGATAAAACTAAGAAGCTTACCATGTACATACCCAACAAAGGTTTCTCCACCAAACAATAAGTGATGTTTTGCTTGGGGATAAAATAATTATTATCCCACACTGTTGTAGTAATAATAACAATTATTATCATCATCATCATCATCATCCTTTTAAAAGGTCAATTCCATTTTCATAAAGAAAAGGAAAACCACAAATTACTTACCGTTAATTGAAAAAATGAAAACAAAATTGAAAATTAAAAGGAAGGCTTTAATCTTTTCATTTAAAAATATTTCAGGTTTCATCTCATCTTTTATTAAAAATGAAATTGCTGACTGTCATCACCTATAATTTAAATTCTTGGCACCACGAATGGTAAATAATCTTTTTTTAGGCATCTTGACAGATGACATGCTCTTTGTCTCCCACCCATTTTATTCTTTTTCTAGCAGTACGTTGGTCTTTTTTCACAACATTTTGATGTCCAACCTTTTTTAAAACAAACCTTTGTTGTTCTGAGCTTTCACATTGTGTAAAATAACTTTGTTTTTTTTTTTAATCAAATGCCTTTTGGGGGGGGGGGGTTAGGTAGCTAAATTGGCTTGCCTACAGAAAAATTCATTACTTTACTTTATATTTATCAAAGCCTGAGGAAGACACACGACTTAAATACAACAGTCAGAGACAGGCTTAAGGTAAAACTCATAAAATGACCTTTTATTAGCATGTCAAAGTCCAAACACGAAAACCACAGAAACACATGTAAGTAAGCCAACACAATGACAAAGAGAATCTGAGACTATACATGCATTAGAAACACATGGGTGTATGAAGCACACCTTAAACTTACCAAGGACAAAACATAAGAGACAAGAGACTCACAAAATAAAACAGGAAGCAACATAACAGGAAACAAAGACAAAGACTTAACAACACAATACAAGAAAACATTGGATGACAGAAATCAGCTCACATGGAATCAAATACAAGGTCTTTACCTCTAACAGGAACTAGGATTCCTAAAAATCAACAACTAAAAATTTTATAATGCTCGTGGAAAAACATCATTGCACTCTATAATGGACAATCAGTTCTGACCAAATGGAGTTTGGTTAGATACTGATTGCCAATTTACTTCAGTAATTGAACTTAAGTTTAGCCACGAAACTGAAAGCTTAATGAAAATATCGAACAAAAACATCCACTAAAAGAATAAAAAAAACAAAACAAGTAAGAGCGTACTGAAAGAGAAAACAATCTCAATGGGTCCAAACTTTCAGTGCACAATATCCTATCAGGTGTATTTGGATAAAATACCAAAAGAAAAAAACAATTCTTCAGACAATTCTTTTGGGGCTCTTATTTCACCCCAATTCCAACCAAAAGTGTCACCAAAAAGCGAATGTTTCCCAGAAAGAACAGACCGATCAGCAGACCATCAATTTTTACCTAACAAAACAATGTAATTCAATTAAAAGATCATTGCAGTGTTATGGTGATTAATTGTTATTTGCTTTTATATTTCTTTCAACTTACCGATTCTGATTCCATTTCTACACTAGCACTGCCTGAAATCCAGAGCAGAAACAACAGTTAAAAAGGGCACAACCAACCACCCGAGTGTTTCCTCATCTGAATCTTATTTTTCAGTTTACTTCAGATTAGTTCTGGCTTGTTTTTAATTATTTGATTTATACCGGTAGATTAAGTTATTTGATTTCAGCTTTCATTTAATTTTAAATTTGTTTACATATTCATTTACATATGATTTAAACAGTTTAAAATCATAAAATATGTGATTTCTTTTAACAATAATAATAATAATAATGCATTAACAATTACATTAACCATTTAGCCATATACACACTCCCAGTTTCTTTTGGCCTATACTAGACTAACAAACAGTTCAATGGCCAAGTAAAGGCCTGTTCCCTTTTCATGTCATGAAATAATTAAGCTTTTTAAGTGTAGTTTTAAATATGACTGAAAAAGAGAGAGAGTAAGGGAGGGAGGCCAATATTGGACTGAAAACTAAAATAGAAAAGACTTGAGAGGAGCCAAATCTGGAATACTCCTAGAAAGAATGAATGTCCCTGAGAGGAGCATGTTTTGAGAGGGGTTACACTATAGAACAGTAAGGTTGATTAGACTTTGTCAGAAAACTTTTCAGGAAAAGTTCTGGAAAAAAAAGAGAAAAAAGATTTTTTGTACTAGAATGATGAGATGAGGAGGAGAAAAAACCTTTAACCTTTACATGCACTTTTCTAAGTGATGATTACTTATAATGAGGAAAAACAAAGATTTACCTTTCTCCTTAGATTTCCCATTATGAACCTCCAACATGATGTAAAAGAGAGCTTCCCAGGCAAGAAAGCCACCCATGACTTTCATTAACTATCCATCACTGCTGTCAATCAAGTTCAGGCCTGTAAATATGGCTCCCACTGTGTAACACAAAGAAACAAATATTTAAGACCAACAGCACGGGTGACGGTGTGTCTGCTTTGGAAAATAAATTAGAATTTATTAAAGAGTGCAGAACAGCATGAAGTAGAACAAAGGCTTACCGGCTAAAGATTTTCTTATCACTGCATTCAAAAAAATGTGATGTGTTGAACACAGAAATATGTGTTCAATATAAATAAAAAGTCAATTTTGCCTTTTACAAAAATATAAGGTTAGTGTAATGTTAGATTTTGCATTACTACCTATGACTGAGACCTCAAAGGTAATTCCTCGACTGCTTCAGTAACAGCCTGGTTGATTTTAACAAGTTAAGTAAATTTGCGGTCAATTTAAACTCAATTCAAAATCTCCTACTTGGGATGAACACTAAATGTAAATAGCTGACTTTCTAAATAAACCTATCCATCTTTGCGAGGTCAATTTTTGCTTTCACTAAATTCCAAATGTTTAGCCATAATTAGCTTAGCTGTCCTACTCTTGTTACTGCTCTTTCCTACTGCTGTTACAATCAAATGAACATCTCTGCAAAGATAAATTAGCTGAGACCTTAGGTTGATGGTAGTTACTAGCAAACACAGAAACTTACATACACTATATAGTACAGTTCTATGATACATCACCAAATAGAACAATTTGTGGCAATGCAGACAAGCAGAGAAACAGTTTAATTAGTTTAATTTGCTCACTTGATCGGAGGTGTGTTTCCTGCAGATATACAACATCGGATCTCAATGATTTTAAATGAGTAAAAACCCTTGTGCGTTTAACCGGATTATTTATACCTTTAACCCATCCATCCATCCATTTTCATCCGCTTTATCCGAGGCCGGGTCGCGGGGGCAGCAGCCTAAGCAAAGAGGCCCAGACCTCCCTCTCCCCAGCCACCTCCTCCAGCTTATCCAGGGGAATACCAAGGCGTTCCCAGGCCAGCCGAGAGATATAATCTCTCCAGCGTGTCCTGGGTCTGCCCCGGGGCCTCCTCCCGGTGGGACATGCCTCGAACACCTCACCCAGGAGGCGCCCAGGGGGCATCCTTGTCAGATGCCCGAACCACCTCAGCTGGCTCCTTTCGATGTGGAGCAGCAGCGGCTCTACTCTGAGCCCCTCCCGGATGGCCGAACTTCTCACCCTATCTCTAAGGGAGAGGCCAGCCACCCTTCGGAGGAAGCTCATTTCTGCCGCTTGTATCCGCGATCTCGTTCTTTCGGTCACTACCCACAGCTCGTGGCCATAGGTGAGGGTAGGGACGTAGATCGACCGGTAAATTGAGAGCTTCGCTTTTACACTCAGCTCCCTCTTCACCACGACGGACCGGTGCAGCGTCCGCATTACTGCAGCTGCAGCCCCAATCCGTCTGTCGATCTCCGGCTCCCTTCTCCCATCACTCGCGAACAAGACCCCGAGATACTTGAACTCCTCCACTTGGGGCAGGAACTCATCCCCGACCCGGAGTGGGCACTCCACCCTTTTCCGGCTGAGAACCATGGCCTCAGATTTGGAGGTGCTGATCCTCATTCCCGCTGCTTCACACTCGGCTGCGAACCGCTCCAGTGCGAGCTGGAGGCCCTCACCCGATGAAGCCAACAGAACCACATCATCTGCAAAAATCAGAGATGAGATTCTGAGGCCACCAAAGCGAAAGCCCTCCGCCCCTTGGCTGCGCCTAGAAATCCTGTCCATAAAAATTATGAACAGAACCGGAGACAAAGGGCAGCCCTGGCGGAGCCCATCACCCACCGGGAACGAGTCCGACTTATTGCCGGCAATGCGAACCAAGCTCCTGCAACGGTTGTATAGGGATCGAATGGCCCGTAGCAATGGGCCAGACACCCCATACTCCCGCAGCACCTCCCACAGGACACCCCGAGGGACACGGTCGAATGCCTTCTCCAAGTCCACAAAACACATGTAGACTGGTTGGGCAAACTCCCATGCACCCTCAAGTATCCTCGAGAGGATAAAGAGCTGGTCCAGTGTTCCGCGACCAGGACGAAAACCGCATTGTTCCTCCTGTATCCGAGGTTCGACTAGCGGACGAACTCTCCTTTCCAGCACCCTGGCATAGACTTTCCCAGGGAGGCTGAGGAGTGTGATCCCCCTGTAGTTGGAACACACCCTCCGGTCCCCCTTCTTAAAGATGGGGACCACCACCCCGGTCTGCCAGTCCACAGGTACTGCCCCTGATCTCCACGCAACATTGCAAAGGCGTGTCAACCAGGACAGCCCTACAACGTCCAGAGCCTTCAGGAACTCGGGGCGGACCTCATCAACACCAGGGGCTCTGCCACCAAGGAGTTGTTTAACTGCCTCAGTGACCTCACCCCCGGAAATTGGCGGGTCATTCCCCTCATCCCCAGACTCTGCTTCCTCCTCGGAAGACGTGTCAGTGGGATTAAGGAGGTCCTCGAAGTATTCCTTCCACCGCCTGACAATTTTCTCAGTCGACGTCAACAGCGCTCCGCCAGCACTATACACAGTGCAGGTAGAGCACCGCTTTCCCCTCCTGAGACGCCTGACGGTTTGCCAGAATCTCTTCGAGGCAGTCCGAAAGTCTTTTTCCATGGCCTCTCCGAACTCCTCCCACACCCGAGTTTTTGCTTCAGCCACTGCCCGAGCCGCATTCCGCTTGGCCTGTCGATACCTGTCGGCTGCCTCCGGAGTCCCACAGGCTAACCAAGCCTGACAGTACTCCTTTAACATTCCAGCTTATAAGGCAAGGCAAGGCAAGGCAAGTTTATTTGTATAGCACAATTCAACAACAAGGTGATTCAAAGTGCTTTACAGAGACATTAGAAACAAGAACAAATAAAAAGCATGATTTAAAATTGATTAAAACAAGCAAATAAACTAACTAATTAACAAACAAACAAACAAAACAGTATATAAAATCAAAACAGATAAAATCAGAACAGTAGATAAAATCAGTAGTTAAATGTAAGTTTTGAAATTTAAGCTTAAAAGTGTGGATTTGGTGCTTTATTCAAATGCAGCTGAGAACAGGTGAGTCTTCAACCTGGATTTAAATAAACTGAGTGTTTCAGCTGATCTGAGGCTTTCTGGGAGTTTGTTCCAGATATAAGGAGCATAAAAGCTGAATGCAGCTTCTCCGTGTCTGGTTCTGACTCTGGGAACTGATAAAAGACCGGATCCAAATGACCTGAGGGATCTGGAAGGTTCATACTGGGTCAGGAGGTCATTGATGTATTTTGGTCCTAAACCATTCAGAGCTTTATAGACCAGCATCAGAACTTTAAAACTATAAAACGAAGAGCAGATGACTTTGCGAGCTTGCCATTCAGGTACCAAAATGCAGGTGCAGAAAAAATATGTCCCAACCTCTGGAATAATAAATCTTTCGTGCTTGAATCGATCCGGTCCAATATCCTCTTTTCAGAGCTAGCAATAGCTCTCATAATCTCACTCATGTCATGGGGTGGTGCCTCCGGTCTGTCCTCAGCATGGTCCTGTCAGGATCTGACGGAATTTTACTCGTGCTACCCTCAGTGCCCTTTTAAGCTCCGTTATTGGTGCATTTTTATCCCTCTGACGTCTGTTATTCAGGCCGAAGGATAGAACCACTTTCTCCACCGATGTGTCAATGTCCGCTTTATCCAGAAGGATCTCTGCATGGGCCCATTTGGCTCCTGGAAAGCTGTCAATTTGGACTCCCTCCACAACATAAGGAGGAATCAAGCCCACATTGGTGTCTCCAATAATCACTGATGCTTCCCTTGTGTGCAGTCTCCACTCTCTGGGCTTTGTCTTTGTACTTAAATGTGTCGTCGGGGTGCATACCTTTTGTCCAACTGAAGCTGTGTTGGTCTTACTGGGGGTGGATTCCCCCTGTATGAGGCCCATGGCCTCCATGCTATGTTGAAGCTGAATGGCGGGAGAAGATGTCCCCCCAGAAGAAGCCCCATGACGTGCTGTAGGGATTTTCCTCACCCTCTGGTCTCTCGGCGCCACGTGATTGGGCTCTGGTTCCTGTAGATGTACAGGGGGAGTGGCAGGTCTCAGATCGCCGTCTCTTACCTCCTCCGTCCCACTGGAGAGTGGCTGGTCACCTCCAATCGGGTCAGACGTCGTAGAAGCCATAACTTTGGGTGCAGTGTTAGTTGTGGGTGGAGTATGTACTTGCGGCTGATGATGTGGTTCCGTCGATCCAATAGTCGCCCGCAAGTCTGTCAGCTTAGCCACAATGAGAGCCTCAGTTTGCTCCAAAGATTCAGGCTGCAAACGGCGGCCCAGATTCCTTTTGGCCCAGGATGCCGCTATCTCAAACGGGCCTCTCCAGTCCTGTTCAGGAAACTCAAAAAGAGTCTTAACTGCCTCCTCCATGCAATCATTATAATGTTTACGGAGGATTATGATGGTTGTATGAGCCCAGTTCTTAGCATTGTCCTCAATTAGAGTCTGCACTTCACTATTGGGGATAGCTGGCTTAATCACAGTCATTAGATTATGAGCTATTTTGTTCAGAGAGGGAGGAGGAATGTCCCCCGAAACATTCTTTAAATGGTGCACTGCCTTAATGAGTTTATGGATAATGCGAACCTTTGCTGAGAAGTCAGGATCATCTGATTGTATTTTCTTCTGTGGAGGTTCGGCCCGGTCCGTTCGGGAGGAATTGACATACCGTTTATGCCGAGCTGGTTCACGTTCAGGTCGTTTTCTCTGGTGGGCAGCGTGGCGGTCCACGATCCGTGGCTCTCCGTTCCATTTTCGCTGCCGCGGGCGGAAAAAAATCTCCCTCACCTCCATATCTGCTCCTCCTGGAAAATGGACCGTAGGCTGTGTGATCGCTGCGCAGGGGGGACGGTGCCCGTCTATTAGACCTTCCACGGCCCGACCCCCGTCCCTTACGGTGGTCCACCACGATCCACGGCTCGTTCTCGTACCAGGGGGCCATACTTGGAGCCCGTATGCTAGCCTTAGCTGTACTGAATTAGCACCGGTGTGTTTAACAATAGAAGCTAACGGCTACATGTAGCGAAATGAACTCACTTCGTTTTCGTGTGATTAAAGAGCGCTTTAATGAGCTTTTACTCCAAAAATCACAAGTTACAGTAATAAGCAAGCCTTACATGTTGCAACGTTTCGGTTAAAAATATACCTTCATCAGGCTGGCTTGCTAAAAGCAGAAAATGTCCAAACAAGCGGTCCGAAGCAGGGGGTGTGCGCTCAACAGAAAGTGTATGCGGAGTTGTACCGGACAGACATCATTTCCCATAATGCTTAGAGTTTCCTGTTAGAATAGCCAATAACAAAGAGACTCATGCTTAGGGTCAAAGGTCCTTCTAAAACACTGTTCTGATTGGTCGCACACAGGCATGCTGCTTTCAGGAACCGTTGGAAAACACAATATCCATCTTCATAGTATAAAACTGTACCAATTAACAATAGTGAGGCAAAATGGCCATACAAAGTCTGTAAAACATTAACATAAAGTGTCCCAATAAATGGGTTAAAAAACATCAAATCAAAATTGGGTTACAGGTTGAAAAGAATAATGGATATATACAGTTTATACTGACTCCGAGTCATGTACATAATCAAAACACACCAATAAGCGGTCCATATTTTTATTGTACAGATCAGTTGATGCTCCTCATTGGGGACCTCTTTTCCTCTCAGTTGTTGCAATGTGAGGACATAGGGTGGCCCGAGTGGGGGCCAGGCGGCACGGACGGGTTAGGGTAAGCTAAGGTTGGGAGATTGACCACCGAAGGCGGCCAAACTCCATGCACAGTCCAAGCCTGTTCCCACACGGGTCCCCACATCACTCACAGATTGCTCTCCAGGAGGAAGGTGTCCTCTCACATCCCAAATAAAGGGGTTTGAAAGTGGGCTTAGGAAATCCAGAGATTAGATTTAGGGCCGGAAGAAAATGGGGGTTGAAATTAGGGCCCAACGTCCAAATAGGGCTCTAGGCGGTTAGGTTTAGGGCCAGAATGAGATCCCTGCATGGGGTTAAAGGAGGTTAAGGTTAGGGAAGGCCTCAGGGCCAGGAGATTACAATGGGATGGTTATAAAAGGGGTCTATACAAGTAAAAAGTGTAGAAAACCCAGGGGTAAAAGGAAGGGAAAAGTCCTTTCAATTAGAGTTATAGTGCCCTCCAGTGGGTTGTATTGGGGTTACACTCTCAAATAATGGCACCTGAAGCCTCCCTCAAGCATAAAAATACCTCATGAACATAAAATCAGACAATCAAATTGGTTTCATGAAGATGTATGATAATTCCAATGATCCAACATGTGCTCTGCAGTCTTGTCAGTCCAGCGAAAATTGTCTGGTTCTGTGCTGAACTTATCAGCAGGTAGAGCAGGAATGTGCCCCTTTAAACCTGTAATGAAATTGTTTATGTGCAATAATGTGTCTTGTTCTGTATTGGGAAGGGCAGAGGAAAAGTTAATAACTGGAACACAAATGTCAGCTTGGGGGAATTTTACTCGTGCTACCCTCAGTGCCCTTTTAAGCTCCGTTATTGGTGCATTTTTATCCCTCTGACGGCTGTTATTCAGGCCGAAGGATAGAACCACTTTCTCCACCGATGTGTCAATGTCCGCTTTATCCAGAAGGATCTCCGCATGGGCCCATTTGGCTCCTGGAAAGCTGTCAATTTGGACTCCCTCCGCAACATAAGGAGGAATCAAGCCCACATTGGTGTCTCCAATGATCACTGATGCTTACCTTGTGTGCAGTCTCCACTCTCTGAGCTTTTTCTTTGTACTTAAATGTGTCGTCGGGGTGCATACCTTTTGTCCAACTGAAGCTGTGTTGGTCTTACTGGGGGTGGATTCCCCCTGTATGAGGCCCATGGCCTCCATGCTATGTTGAAGCTGAATGGCGGGAGAAGATGTCCCCCCCAGAAGAAGCCCCATGACGTGCTGTAGGGATTTTCCTCACCCTCTGGTCTCTCGGCGCCACGTGATTGGGCTCTGGTTCCTGTAGATGTACAAGGGGAGTGGCAGGTCTCAGATCGCCGTCTCTTACCTCCTCCGTCCCACTGGAGAGTGGCTGGTCACCTCCAATCGGGTCAGACGTCGTAGAAGCCATAATTTTGGGTGCAGTGTTAGTTGTGGGTGGAGTATGTACTTGCAGCTGATGATGTGGTTCCGTCGATCCAATAGTCGCCCGCAAGTCTGTCAGCTTAGCCACAATGAGAGCCTCAGTTTGCTCCAAAGATTCAGGCTGCAAACGGCGGCCCAGATTCCTTTTGGCCCAGGATGCCGCTATCTCAAACGGGCCTCTCCAGTCCTGTTCAGGAAACTCAAAAAGAGTCTTAACTGCCTCCTCCATGCAATCATAATGTTTACGGAGGATTATGATGGTTGTATGAGCCCAGTTCTTAGCATTGTCCTCAATTAGAGTCTGCACTTCACTATTGGGGATAGCTGGCTTAATCACAGTCATTAGATTATGAGCTATTTTGTTCAGAGAGGGAGGAGGAATGTCCCCCGAAACATTCTTTAAATGGTGCACTGCCTTAATGAGTTTATGGATAATGCGAACCTTTGCTGAGAAGTCAGGATCATCTGATTGTATTTTCTTCTGTGGAGGTTCGGCCCGGTCCGTTCGGGAGGAATTGACATACCGTTTATGCCGAGTTGGTTCACGTTCAGGTCGTTTTCTCTGGTGGGCAGCGTAGCGGTCCACGATCCGTGGCTCTCCGCTCCATTTTCGCTGCCGCGGGCAGAAAAAGCCTCTCTCATCCACGTTTCTGGCCCTCCTGGAGACCGGGGCATAGGCTGTGTGATCGCTGCACAGGAGGGACGGTGCCCGTCTATTCGGCCTTCCACGGCCCGACGCCCGTCCCTTACGGTGGTCAGGTGTTGAGAAAAGAATCAGGCCACCAGCAAGCTGGTAGCCTGAGGTGCACGGGCCATCGATGGGGCCGGGTGGTGGTGTCCCTGCCCTGGTTCAAAAAATTGCCCTTATCTAGGGTTTTAGTGCACATTTAGTATCAACTGGGCCGTTCGCGACGTTTCGGCATATTTTTGCCTTCTTCAGGCCGACCCAGTGTGTCTTCTGTTTTCTGTCTGCCTCTCTTGGCCTTTTATACTTTTGTTAGCTCCTCCCACTTGGGCTTTCTTAAGTTGACTTCTTGTCTTTTTCTTTTTCTGCTTAGCTTTCTTTCTTTTACGTGACTGCTTGTCTTTTTCTTTTTCTGACTTCTTGTCTTTTTCTTTTTCTGACTTCTTGTCTTTCTTTTTTACGTGACTTCTTGTCTTTCATATCTTTAGTTTTCTTACTATTTTTTATGGCACCCCCTGTCTTTTTTGACATCCCGTCCTTTGTTCACTGTATCTTTGTTTATGGCACCCCCTTCCATTAAATCCTTTCCGTGTGTTTGTTTACATTATTCTCTTTGTTTTATCTTACTCGGTTTCTTTACCTTTCTCTCTTGTACGTGACTTCTTGTCTTTTTCTGTTTCTGACTTCTTGTCTTTTTCTTTTTCTGCTTATCTTTTTTCCTGACTTCTTGTCTTTTTCTTTTTCTACTTGTTTTTCTTTTTTACGTGACTTCTTGTCTTTTTCTTTTTCTACTTGTTTTTCTGTACGTGACTTCTTGTCTTCGTTTTTTGTTTTTTGTTTTAGGGACCCCCCTATGGTTAGGGGAAGATAAAGTTGGGAGACCGGTCCCCAAAGGGGGCCGGGCTCCAATGCACTGTCCATACCTGCTCCCATCCCGGGCGGCAAGGTCCCCCAGGGTTTTTCCTCTTTATTATAATCCTTATTTTATTGTATTATCCTATTATTGTCTCATTAAATTGACATTATTGTATATTTTAATTATTTTTAAGGTAATATTTAGGACACATCATCAGTAGTGGACCCTGGAATCATCGGATGTTTCGGCCATTATCACTAGACATCCTCATCCAAGGAAGGCCCTCCCAAGGTTGATCACGCCTTGGAGTGTGTCATCAATTAAATAAGATAATGGTAATTAATTAATGCCTTTCTGGGCTTTAATTTTTAAAGTTTTAGGCCCTATTTGGGTTCATGGCAATCCAACGTATGTCCGTGACTTTGAGAATTTCACTCAAGAGCCACCCCGGGCGGTCTGCGCTTGGGGGGACGAAGGCAGTGTCCAAAGGTCGCCTGCGAATGCCCCAGCCGCGGAGACGTGGAGGTCTCCGATTGATTTCATGTCTGCACTTGGGGGGACGAAGGCAGTGCCCGAAGGCCGCCTGCGACTACCCCAGCCACGGAGACGCGGAGGTCTCCGATTGATTGCATGATCCATATATTCTGCTTAACTCACAATTATTAGCTTTTAGCTTCTGCAAGTTTAAAGTACTAATATCATCAGTTTCAATCGCATTTTAGAGAGCTAATGAGGCCCTATTTGGGTTTATGGAAATTTAACGTATGTCCGTTACTTTGAAAATTTCACTCATTAACTCACAATTATTGACTTTTAGCTTCTGCAAGTTTAGAGTATTAATATCATCTCATAAATGCTTCTCCTTCAGTCGTTTCCTATATTTGTTATCATGTATTCTCACATACCTGCACCTTGTCCTTCGAATGAGGTTTCCTCCCTGGTCTGTCTGCCACCTGCTCCCTGTGCTCCATGTGCTCTGCCTGGTCTGACTTCCTGGTTCCCATCATGCACTTGATCGATCTCCAGGGCAACCACTGTTGTGTCCTTGAACTGTCATCATTAGCTTTAGCCATAGCATAATGTTAGCTTCCATATTAGCATCCATGAAACTCAATATAAAGATGACTAGTCCCATGTACAAATTGTACTTTATCATGTGTCACTGTCATACAATTGTTAGCATTAGCTTAGCACCTTGGTTTTCTTGTTAGCATTAGCTTAGCACTTTAGCTTTCTTTGTTTTTATTGTTTTAATGGCACCCCCTTCTCACATTCCATTTTTGGTTTTCTTTGTTTTTATTGTTTTAATGGCACCCCCTCATCATATTTCCTTTCCAGCATCAGCTAAGCACCTTGGCTTTCTTGTTAGCACCGGCTTAGCGCTCTAGCTTTCTTTGTTTTTATTGTTTTAATGGCACCCCCATCTCACATTCCTTTTTTGGTTTTCTTTGTTTTTATTGTTTTAATGGCACCCCCTCATCATATTTCCTTTCCAGCATCAGCTAAGCACATTGGCTTTCTTGTTAGCACTGGCTTAGCACTCTAGCTTTCTTTGTTTTTATTGTTTTTGTTGTTTTAATGGCACCCCCATCTCACATTCCTTTTTTGGTTTTCTTTGTTTTTATTGTTTTAATGGCACCCCCTCATCATATTTCCTTTCCAGCATTTGTCTTTCTCAAGTGGTTAGGTTTAGGATTGGGAGGGGGTCGGGACACCCCCAGCCCAGTGAAGGAAGCCCCCAGGGAACCCCACACTACCCAGGCGGGTGGTCAGGCGGCACTGGCTGGTTAGGGGAAGATAAAGTTGGGAGACCGGTCCCCAAAGGGGGCCGGGCTCCAATGCACTGTCCATACCTGCTCCCATCCCGGGCGGCAAGGTCCCCCAGGGTTTTTCCTCTTTATTATAATCCTTATTTTATTGTATTATCCTATTATTGTCTCATTAAATTGACATTATTGTATATTTTAATTATTTTTAAGGTAATATTTAGGATACATCATCAGTAGTGGACCCTGGAATCATCGGATGTTTCGGCCATTATCACTAGACATCCTCATCCAAGGAAGGCCCTCCCAAGGTTGATCACGCCTTGGAGTGTGTCATCAATTAAATAAGATAATGGTAATTAATTAATGCCTTTCTGGGCTTTAATTTTTAAAGTTTTAGGCCCTATTTGGGTTCATGGCAATCCAACGTATGTCCGTGACTTTGAGAATTTCACTCAAGAGCCACCCCGGGCGGTCTGCGCTTGGGGGGACGAAGGCAGTGTCCAAAGGTCGCCTGCGAATGCCCCAGCCGCGGAGACGTGGAGGTCTCCGATTGATTTCATGTCTGCACTTGGGGGGACGAAGGCAGTGCCCGAAGGCCGCCTGCGACTACCCCAGCCACGGAGACGCGGAGGTCTCCGATTGATTGCATGATCCATATATTCTGCTTAACTCACAATTATTAGCTTTTAGCTTCTGCAAGTTTAAAGTACTAATATCATCAGTTTCAATCGCATTTTAGAGAGCTAATGAGGCCCTATTTGGGTTTATGGAAATTTAACGTATGTCCGTTACTTTGAAAATTTCACTCATTAACTCACAATTATTGACTTTTAGCTTCTGCAAGTTTAGAGTATTAATATCATCTCATAAATGCTTCTCCTTCAGTCGTTTCCTATATTTGTTATCATGTATTCTCACATACCTGCACCTTGTCCTTCGAATGAGGTTTCCTCCCTGGTCTGTCTGCCACCTGCTCCCTGTGCTCCATGTGCTCTGCCTGGTCTGACTTCCTGGTTCCCATCATGCACTTGATCGATCTCCAGGGCAACCACTGTTGTGTCCTTGAACTGTCATCATTAGCTTTAGCCATAGCATAATGTTAGCTTCCATATTAGCATCCATGAAACTCAATATAAAGATGACTAGTCCCATGTACAAATTGTACTTTATCATGTGTCACTGTCATACAATTGTTAGCATTAGCTTAGCACCTTGGTTTTCTTGTTAGCATTAGCTTAGCACTTTAGCTTTCTTTGTTTTTATTGTTTTAATGGCACCCCCTTCTCACATTCCATTTTTGGTTTTCTTTGTTTTTATTGTTTTAATGGCACCCCCTCATCATATTTCCTTTCCAGCATCAGCTAAGCACCTTGGCTTTCTTGTTAGCACCGGCTTAGCGCTCTAGCTTTCTTTGTTTTTATTGTTTTAATGGCACCCCCATCTCACATTCCTTTTTTGGTTTTCTTTGTTTTTATTGTTTTAATGGCACCCCCTCATCATATTTCCTTTCCAGCATCAGCTAAGCACATTGGCTTTCTTGTTAGCACTGGCTTAGCACTCTAGCTTTCTTTGTTTTTATTGTTTTTGTTGTTTTAATGGCACCCCCATCTCACATTCCTTTTTTGGTTTTCTTTGTTTTTATTGTTTTAATGGCACCCCCTCATCATATTTCCTTTCCAGCATTTGTCTTTCTCAAGTGGTTAGGTTTAGGATTGGGAGGGGGTCGGGACACCCCCAGCCCAGTGAAGGAAGCCCCCAGGGAACCCCACACTACCCAGGCGGGTGGTCAGGCGGCACTGGCTGGTTAGGGGAAGATAAAGTTGGGAGACCGGTCCCCGAAGGGGGCCGGGCTCCAATGCACTGTCCATACCTGCTCCCATCCCGGGCGGCAAGGTCCCCCAGGGTTTTTCCTCTTTATTATAATCCTTATTTTATTGTATTATCCTATTATTGTCTCATTAAATTGACATTATTGTATATTTTAATTATTTTTAAGGTAATATTTAGGACACATCATCAGTAGTGGACCCTGGAATCATCGGATGTTTCGGCCATTATCACTAGACATCCTCATCCAAGGAAGGCCCTCCCAAGGTTGATCACGCCTTGGAGTGTGTCATCAATTAAATAAGATAATGGTAATTAATTAATGCCTTTCTGGGCTTTAATTTTTAAAGTTTTAGGCCCTATTTGGGTTCATGGCAATCCAACGTATGTCCGTGACTTTGAGAATTTCACTCAAGAGCCACCCCGGGCGGTCTGCGCTTGGGGGGACGAAGGCAGTGTCCAAAGGTCGCCTGCGAATGCCCCAGCCGCGGAGACGTGGAGGTCTCCGATTGATTTCATGTCTGCACTTGGGGGGACGAAGGCAGTGCCCGAAGGCCGCCTGCGACTACCCCAGCCACGGAGACGCGGAGGTCTCCGATTGATTGCATGATCCATATATTCTGCTTAACTCACAATTATTAGCTTTTAGCTTCTGCAAGTTTAAAGTACTAATATCATCAGTTTCAATCGCATTTTAGAGAGCTAATGAGGCCCTATTTGGGTTTATGGAAATTTAACGTATGTCCGTTACTTTGAAAATTTCACTCATTAACTCACAATTATTGACTTTTAGCTTCTGCAAGTTTAGAGTATTAATATCATCTCATAAATGCTTCTCCTTCAGTCGTTTCCTATATTTGTTATCATGTATTCTCACATACCTGCACCTTGTCCTTCGAATGAGGTTTCCTCCCTGGTCTGTCTGCCACCTGCTCCCTGTGCTCCATGTGCTCTGCCTGGTCTGACTTCCTGGTTCCCATCATGCACTTGATCGATCTCCAGGGCAACCACTGTTGTGTCCTTGAACTGTCATCATTAGCTTTAGCCATAGCATAATGTTAGCTTCCATATTAGCATCCATGAAACTCAATATAAAGATGACTAGTCCCATGTACAAATTGTACTTTATCATGTGTCACTGTCATACAATTGTTAGCATTAGCTTAGCACCTTGGTTTTCTTGTTAGCATTAGCTTAGCACTTTAGCTTTCTTTGTTTTTATTGTTTTAATGGCACCCCCTTCTCACATTCCATTTTTGGTTTTCTTTGTTTTTATTGTTTTAATGGCACCCCCTCATCATATTTCCTTTCCAGCATCAGCTAAGCACCTTGGCTTTCTTGTTAGCACCGGCTTAGCGCTCTAGCTTTCTTTGTTTTTATTGTTTTAATGGCACCCCCATCTCACATTCCTTTTTTGGTTTTCTTTGTTTTTATTGTTTTAATGGCACCCCCTCATCATATTTCCTTTCCAGCATCAGCTAAGCACATTGGCTTTCTTGTTAGCACTGGCTTAGCACTCTAGCTTTCTTTGTTTTTATTGTTTTTGTTGTTTTAATGGCACCCCCATCTCACATTCCTTTTTTGGTTTTCTTTGTTTTTATTGTTTTAATGGCACCCCCTCATCATATTTCCTTTCCAGCATTTGTCTTTCTCAAGTGGTTAGGTTTAGGATTGGGAGGGGGTCGGGACACCCCCAGCCCAGTGAAGGAAGCCCCCAGGGAACCCCACACTACCCAGGCGGGTGGTCAGGCGGCACTGGCTGGTTAGGGGAAGATAAAGTTGGGAGACCGGTCCCCAAAGGGGGCCGGGCTCCAATGCACTGTCCATACCTGCTCCCATCCCGGGCGGCAAGGTCCCCCAGGGTTTTTCCTCTTTATTAGGGTTAGGGGTTAGGGGTTAGGGGGTTAGGGGTTAGGGTGAGTGTTTGGGCCCCTCCTCCAATTGGAGGCGGGCGGTGCACGGGCCATCCCTCGGTAAGGGGCCTGGACCTTGGATTGTCCACGGCGTCCGCCATGGCGCACCAGGGTCCAGTCAGAAGTCCATCCAACCATGGTGAGTTGGACGGAGGCGAGTGTTTTTTTAATTGGTTTTTCTACCAAATTTAAATTAAATTTTTAAAGTAAATTTTTAAAGCTTTAACTTAAATATGTAATTTTTAACTTAAATTTTTAAAGAAATAAAATCAAAAAATGAATTGGTTTTGAAAAAAACCTTTTAGTTATTAAAGAAAAAAGAAATCAAATTACAATAGGCCAAATGAATATGAATTTGTGTGCCTATGTGGCAACGTTTCGACCTGTGAAGGTCTTCTTCAGGCCAGGCACACACTAAAATAAATGGGAAACAGGCTTGCTCTCAGAGGTCTGCTCTGTTCGGTAGTTTGGAATGAAATGAGCAGCGAGTGCCATCCCCTTCCATTTATACCCTCCCACTTTTTTCCAGTTTGAATTTAGTTTTAGAAAGCCAAATTAGTGTTTTTACCCTTTCGCTTTTAATTTTTCGAATAGAATTTTTACAAATGTATTTTTTAATCACTCCTCACTGGCAAAAACATATTTTTAGAAAGATTTTAACTTTTTAACCATGTAAATAATTTATAATCGTAGAAACAATTTTTTAACCACATTTAACCATGTCTACTGTATTTTTTTATTATTGTGTATGTAGTATTTTGTTGTAAGTCATGAATTGAGTGTTTTTAATTAATTGTAAGTAATTTTTATCCAGTAATTAGGGTTATGGCCAAATCAAAAAATATTTAATTATGAATTATGAACCCAATTAATTAGGGTTAAGGCCAGAACATTAAGTGGTTAGGGTTTGTCACGTGGGTTGGGGCTAAAGTAAGGAATAGGGTTGGGGCCAGATTAAGGTTAATTAGGTTAGGGGAAATCAAAGTTGGGGGCACGGTCCCCGAAGGGGGCCGTGCTCCAATGCACAGACCATACCTGCTCCCATCTCAGGCGCCCAGGACCCCCCCAGTGGAATTCCAAATGGAATGTAATAGATGCAGTTAGAGAGGTGGGGGGAGGAGGGGTGTGGAGGTTAGGCTTAGGGTCCACTCAAGGGGTGGGGGATGACCAACTCTCGTGTCCAATCAGAGTGGCAAGTGGTTAGGTTTAGGGCAGGAGGTCAAATTATTATAGAGGTCACTGAGGTTAGGGTCAGGGTCAGTTTCAGGGCCAGGATGTTCCCCTGTGAGACATGAAAGAAGCCGAGGTCCCAAGTACAGTGACAAAATATCCATAAATTCACACATAACAAAATTGAAACATTAACTATATACATGGTGTTGGATTAATACCTCCTAAAACCCTTTTCATTGAGGCCATGTGGATAAACTGTATTCAGTTTAGCAATCCACATCCTCTCAGCTCTCCATCTCTGTTGTGTTGCCCACCTCGAATTGATCTGAATGACCGTCGCTGTGACAGAATCCCAGCCATGCAATAAAAAATGTTTGACCAGGTGGGTGTGAATGTTCTTTTTTCGTGTGATATTGTACCTGTGTTGAGTGAATCTGGTGAGCAGTGTGTTACCTGTTTCTCCCACATACTGGATCCCACATCTCCTACACGTAATCAAATATACACAATTTTTTGACCTGGGTGTCCCTTTGCACAAAGACAGAAAAACCTGGCCATTGGAGTGGCTGCGGACCAATCTGTGATGTTGGAAAAATTGTCCTTGATGTCTCTGTCTAGGCACAGAGAGAGGTGTGATTTGGGCTCTAATGAGGAGATCACCCAGATTTTTATGCCTCCTGAAGGCAGCAATCACTCTGTGAGTATGGAGTGTCTGGACACCCTGAGACAGGTTCTGAAAATTGTTCTTAATAGCCCTGACCAATTTGCAGGTGCAAGGGGCATAAGTGATGACCACTGGAAGTAAAGGGGAAACATCAATTGGCTTTGTCAGCAGAAATGATTTGAAGCACCTCCTTAGGAAAGACCACTGGTACCCTCTAGTGGAGAGAGCAGAGAATAGGATTTTGACAGCAGTTCCAAAATCAGATTTTTGTGTGCAGATTCTGTGGAATCTAAGCAGTTGGGATTTGACAATTCCTGCAAATGTGTGTTTGGGATGAAAGCTTGTTTTAAATAATAGGGCGTGAGTGTCTGTGGGTTTAAAGAATACCTTTATGTCCAATTTGTGGTCATTTATGAAGTTTGTGCCCTTAAAGGTGGTCGTGTCAAGGAAATCAATAGAGGTCTTACTGATGGTTGATTTAAGCTTAATAGAAGCATTGTGGTCATTTAAAATTTTAAGAAACATCTCAAAGTCCTGCTCAGAATGTTGCCAGACACCCCATATGTCGTCCAAAAAACGATAATAATGCAGTGGCTTCTTTATGCATTTATCTAATGCAGCAGTTTCCCACTCTGCCATGAAGATGTTTGCATATGCTGGGGCAAACTTTTTCCCCATAGCCGTCCCCTTGATTTGTAAATAGAAGTCACCATTGAATTCAAAATCGTTCCTTGTGAGGTTTATTTCTAAGAGTTGTAGTAATTCTTTTTCAGGCCTTTTCTTATCCGGGTATCTTTGAAAGACTCTCTTAATGGAGTCAATGCCTTCACCAATGTCAATGTTTGTGTAAAGGCTGTCAATGTCTATGGAAAACAGAAAAGCATCAATGGGGACTTCTATTTGCTTCACTTTATCCACAAAATCATATGTATCTTTAATATAGCTTGCATGTTTTATGGATAAAGGAGTCAGGAAATAGTCCAGGTATTCAGCTGTATAATACGTCTCACTATCACAGTCTGAAACGATTGGTCGCCCTGGGGGCACCTGAAAGGGGACACTCCATTTCGCCGGATCCTTGTGGATCTTAGGCAGCATGTAAAAAAGGGTTAGGGTTAGGGTTAGGGTAGGGTTAGGGTAGGGGAATTGATTCCTCCTACGAGGGTAGAAGGAAGGTGCACGGGCCATCCCACGGGAGAACCCCCGATCCCTGTCTGGGTTCTCAAGGAAGGGACGTTGGCGTCGCCTTCCGTAGCGGACGACTTGCCACTCGTCCGCCATGACGAGTGGTTTTTAATTTACTATTGTAAATATAAATGAAATAAAACAAACTTGTTTTTAAACAACTAAAAGAGAGCCCAAGGCTTCAAAATCCCTTAAAAGAAAACACCGTAAATTCGGTTCCAAACAACTAAAAGAGAGCCCAAAGGCTTAAAAATCCCTGAAACTAAAATACCGTAAATTCGGTCCCAAACAACGAAAAGAGAGCCCGAAGGCTTAAAAATCCCTTAAAAGAAACCCGGGTATTCGGTTGTTTAATATAAACAAAAATAAAAAATTCTGCAAACAACTAAAAGAGAGCACAGGGGCTTGAAAATCCCTAAAAACAAAAAACCGTGTTTTCCGGTTGAAAAAAAATCAAACGTGCCTCAGGCAACGTTTCGACCCTAAAAGGTCTTCCTCAGGCCTGTGAGGCACGAAAGAAAATAAAACCAACAAAAATCCAAGCGCTCAAAACAATGGCTGGCTGCTGGAGATGTGCACTGTTTGGCCGTCGAAAGCAGAATGAGCTCTCTCTCCTGCCTGCGCTCCTTTTATATCCTCTGGTCTGTTGTGCGATTTAAACCGTTCGTTTTAAATGTTTTTCCAGTTTCCCTGTGTCCTTTTAAAATTAGGGCTTGACATTACACTAAAATGAATTACACAACATGAATTGAAATTATACACTATTTAAATTAACTTATTTATTTATTTATTTATTAGCGTGAGTGCCTTTTTAATATTTGAGTGTATAATTGTATATTTATACTTTGACAGTACAATAATGAATTTACTGTCATTAATTCAACCCCTTTTCAGAAGATTAAAATATTTAAATATTCCCACCTGATATTAGGGTTGGACATAAAGCCAATTGGGGTTATTAGGGGAAGGGGAAAGGTTAGGGTTAGGGAAAGGGAACATGGGTGGGGTTAGGGTTAGGGGAAGGGAAGGGGTTGGGGTTAGGGAAAGGTAGTGGGAGGGGATAGGAGGCAAAGGGGAAGAGGGGTTAGGGGGGTTAGGGGAAATCAAAGTTGGGAGCACGGCCCCCTTCGGGGACCGTGGGTTAGGGTTAGGGTTAGGGTAGGGTTAGGGTTAGGGTTAGGGTTAGGGGGTTAGGGTTAGGGTTAGGGTTAGGGTTAGGGGGTTAGGGTTAGGGTTAGGGTAGGGTTAGGGTTAGGGGTTAGGGTTAGGGGTTAGGGTTAGGGTTAGGGGAGAAATAAGTTGGGAGTCCGGTCCCCGAAGGGGGCCGGGCTCCAATGCACTGGCCATGCCTGCTCCCGTCCCAGGCGGCAAGGTCCCCCACGGCTTTTTATTGTATTATCTTTTTATAGTCTCATTAATTTGATTTTAAAGTAATATTTAGGACACATCATCAGTAGTGGACCCTGGAATCATTGGATGTTTCGGCCATTATCACTAGACATCCTCCTCCAAGGAAGGCCCTGCCAAGGTTGATCACGCCTTGGAGTGTGTCATCAATTAAATAAGACAATAGTCATTAATTAATGCCTTTCTGGGCTTTAATTTTTAAAGTTTCCTAATAGTAATTAAGTAATGCCTTTCTGGGCTTTAATTTTTAAAGTTTCCAAGAGGCCAATCGGGCCCTGTCAGGTTCAATCGCCTTTTAGAGAGTTAATTAGGCCCTATTTGGGTTCATGGCAATCTAACGTATGTCCGTGACTTTGAGAATTTCACTCAAGAGCCACCCCGGGTGGTCTGCGCTTGGGGGGACGAAGGCAGTGTCCAAAGGTCGCCTGCGAATGCCCCAGCCGCGGAGACGTGGAGGTCTCCGATTGATTGCATGTCTGCACTTGGGGGGACGAAGGCAGTGCCCGAAGGCCGCCTGCGACTACCCCAGCCACGGAGACGCGGAGGTCTCCGATTGATTGCATGATCCATATGTCCTGCTCAACTCACAATTATTAGCTTTTAGCTTCTGCAGGTTTAAAGTACTAATAATTATTGACTTTTAGCTTCTGCAAGTTTAGAGTATTAATATCATCTCATAAATGCTTCTCCTTCAGTCGTTTCCTATATTTGTTATCATGTATTCTCACATACCTGCACCTTGTCCTTCGAATGAGGTTTCCTCCCTGGTCTGTCTGCCACCTGCTCCCTGTGCTCCATGTGCTCTGCCTGGTCTGACTTCCTGGTTCCCATCATGCACCTGATCGATCTCCAGGGCAACCACTGTTGTGTCCTTGAACTGTCATCATTAGCTTTAGCCATAGCATAATGTTAGCTTCCATATTAGCATCCATGAAACTCAATATAAAGATGACTAGTCCCATGTACAAATTGTACTTTATCATGTGTCACTGTCATACAATTGTTAGCATTAGCTTAGCACCTTGGCTTTCTTGTTAGCATTAGTTTAGCATTTTAGTTTTCTTTGTTTTTATTGTTTTAATGGCACCCCCTTCTCACATTCCTTTTTTGGTTTTCTTTGTTTTTATTGTTTTAATGGCACCCCCTCATCATATTTCCTTTCCAGCATCAGCTAAGCACCTTGGCTTTCTTGTTAGCACTGGCTTAGCACTCTAGCTTTCTTTGTTTTTATTGTTTCAATGGCACCCCCTCATCATATTTCCTTTCCAGCATCAGCTAAGCACCTTGGCTTTCTTGTTAGCACTGGCTTAGCACTCTAGCTTTCTTTGTTTTTATTGTTTTTTGTTTTGTTTTAATGGCACCCCCATCTCACATTCCTTTTTTGGTTTTCTTTGTAAGTGGTTAGGTTTAGGATTGGGAGGGGGTCGGGACACCCCCAGCCCAGTGAAGAAAGCCCCCAGGGAACCTCACGCTACCCAGGTGGGTGGACAGGCGGCACGGGCTGGATAGGGGAGAAATAAGTTGGGAGTCCGGTCCCCGAAGGGGGCCGGGCTCCAATGCACTGGCCATGCCTGCTCCCGTCCCAGGCGGCAAGGTCCCCCACGGCTTTTTATTGTATTATCTTTTTATAGTCTCATTAATTTGATTTTAAAGTAATATTTAGGACACATCATCAGTAGTGGACCCTGGAATCATTGGATGTTTCGGCCATTATCACTAGACATCCTCCTCCAAGGAAGGCCCTGCCAAGGTTGATCACGCCTTGGAGTGTGTCATCAATTAAATAAGACAATAGTCATTAATTAATGCCTTTCTGGGCTTTAATTTTTAAAGTTTCCTAATAGTAATTAAGTAATGCCTTTCTGGGCTTTAATTTTTAAAGTTTCCAAGAGGCCAATCGGGCCCTGTCAGGTTCAATCGCCTTTTAGAGAGTTAATTAGGCCCTATTTGGGTTCATGGCAATCTAACGTATGTCCGTGACTTTGAGAATTTCACTCAAGAGCCACCCCGGGTGGTCTGCGCTTGGGGGGACGAAGGCAGTGTCCAAAGGTCGCCTGCGAATGCCCCAGCCGCGGAGACGTGGAGGTCTCCGATTGATTGCATGTCTGCACTTGGGGGGACGAAGGCAGTGCCCGAAGGCCGCCTGCGACTACCCCAGCCACGGAGACGCGGAGGTCTCCGATTGATTGCATGATCCATATGTCCTGCTCAACTCACAATTATTAGCTTTTAGCTTCTGCAGGTTTAAAGTACTAATAATTATTGACTTTTAGCTTCTGCAAGTTTAGAGTATTAATATCATCTCATAAATGCTTCTCCTTCAGTCGTTTCCTATATTTGTTATCATGTATTCTCACATACCTGCACCTTGTCCTTCGAATGAGGTTTCCTCCCTGGTCTGTCTGCCACCTGCTCCCTGTGCTCCATGTGCTCTGCCTGGTCTGACTTCCTGGTTCCCATCATGCACCTGATCGATCTCCAGGGCAACCACTGTTGTGTCCTTGAACTGTCATCATTAGCTTTAGCCATAGCATAATGTTAGCTTCCATATTAGCATCCATGAAACTCAATATAAAGATGACTAGTCCCATGTACAAATTGTACTTTATCATGTGTCACTGTCATACAATTGTTAGCATTAGCTTAGCACCTTGGCTTTCTTGTTAGCATTAGTTTAGCATTTTAGTTTTCTTTGTTTTTATTGTTTTAATGGCACCCCCTTCTCACATTCCTTTTTTGGTTTTCTTTGTTTTTATTGTTTTAATGGCACCCCCTCATCATATTTCCTTTCCAGCATCAGCTAAGCACCTTGGCTTTCTTGTTAGCACTGGCTTAGCACTCTAGCTTTCTTTGTTTTTATTGTTTCAATGGCACCCCCTCATCATATTTCCTTTCCAGCATCAGCTAAGCACCTTGGCTTTCTTGTTAGCACTGGCTTAGCACTCTAGCTTTCTTTGTTTTTATTGTTTTTTGTTTTGTTTTAATGGCACCCCCATCTCACATTCCTTTTTTGGTTTTCTTTGTAAGTGGTTAGGTTTAGGATTGGGAGGGGGTCGGGACACCCCCAGCCCAGTGAAGAAAGCCCCCAGGGAACCTCACGCTACCCAGGTGGGTGGACAGGCGGCACGGGCTGGATAGGGGAGAAATAAGTTGGGAGTCCGGTCCCCGAAGGGGGCCGGGCTCCAATGCACTGGCCATGCCTGCTCCCGTCCCAGGCGGCAAGGTCCCCCACGGCTTTTTATTGTATTATCTTTTTATAGTCTCATTAATTTGATTTTAAAGTAATATTTAGGACACATCATCAGTAGTGGACCCTGGAATCATTGGATGTTTCGGCCATTATCACTAGACATCCTCCTCCAAGGAAGGCCCTGCCAAGGTTGATCACGCCTTGGAGTGTGTCATCAATTAAATAAGACAATAGTCATTAATTAATGCCTTTCTGGGCTTTAATTTTTAAAGTTTCCTAATAGTAATTAAGTAATGCCTTTCTGGGCTTTAATTTTTAAAGTTTCCAAGAGGCCAATCGGGCCCTGTCAGGTTCAATCGCCTTTTAGAGAGTTAATTAGGCCCTATTTGGGTTCATGGCAATCTAACGTATGTCCGTGACTTTGAGAATTTCACTCAAGAGCCACCCCGGGTGGTCTGCGCTTGGGGGGACGAAGGCAGTGTCCAAAGGTCGCCTGCGAATGCCCCAGCCGCGGAGACGTGGAGGTCTCCGATTGATTGCATGTCTGCACTTGGGGGGACGAAGGCAGTGCCCGAAGGCCGCCTGCGACTACCCCAGCCACGGAGACGCGGAGGTCTCCGATTGATTGCATGATCCATATGTCCTGCTCAACTCACAATTATTAGCTTTTAGCTTCTGCAGGTTTAAAGTACTAATAATTATTGACTTTTAGCTTCTGCAAGTTTAGAGTATTAATATCATCTCATAAATGCTTCTCCTTCAGTCGTTTCCTATATTTGTTATCATGTATTCTCACATACCTGCACCTTGTCCTTCGAATGAGGTTTCCTCCCTGGTCTGTCTGCCACCTGCTCCCTGTGCTCCATGTGCTCTGCCTGGTCTGACTTCCTGGTTCCCATCATGCACCTGATCGATCTCCAGGGCAACCACTGTTGTGTCCTTGAACTGTCATCATTAGCTTTAGCCATAGCATAATGTTAGCTTCCATATTAGCATCCATGAAACTCAATATAAAGATGACTAGTCCCATGTACAAATTGTACTTTATCATGTGTCACTGTCATACAATTGTTAGCATTAGCTTAGCACCTTGGCTTTCTTGTTAGCATTAGTTTAGCATTTTAGTTTTCTTTGTTTTTATTGTTTTAATGGCACCCCCTTCTCACATTCCTTTTTTGGTTTTCTTTGTTTTTATTGTTTTAATGGCACCCCCTCATCATATTTCCTTTCCAGCATCAGCTAAGCACCTTGGCTTTCTTGTTAGCACTGGCTTAGCACTCTAGCTTTCTTTGTTTTTATTGTTTCAATGGCACCCCCTCATCATATTTCCTTTCCAGCATCAGCTAAGCACCTTGGCTTTCTTGTTAGCACTGGCTTAGCACTCTAGCTTTCTTTGTTTTTATTGTTTTTTGTTTTGTTTTAATGGCACCCCCATCTCACATTCCTTTTTTGGTTTTCTTTGTAAGTGGTTAGGTTTAGGATTGGGAGGGGGTCGGGACACCCCCAGCCCAGTGAAGAAAGCCCCCAGGGAACCTCACGCTACCCAGGTGGGTGGACAGGCGGCACGGGCTGGATAGGGGAGAAATAAGTTGGGAGTCCGGTCCCCGAAGGGGGCCGGGCTCCAATGCACTGGCCATGCCTGCTCCCGTCCCAGGCGGCAAGGTCCCCCACGGCTTTTTATTGTATTATCTTTTTATAGTCTCATTAATTTGATTTTAAAGTAATATTTAGGACACATCATCAGTAGTGGACCCTGGAATCATTGGATGTTTCGGCCATTATCACTAGACATCCTCCTCCAAGGAAGGCCCTGCCAAGGTTGATCACGCCTTGGAGTGTGTCATCAATTAAATAAGACAATAGTCATTAATTAATGCCTTTCTGGGCTTTAATTTTTAAAGTTTCCTAATAGTAATTAAGTAATGCCTTTCTGGGCTTTAATTTTTAAAGTTTCCAAGAGGCCAATCGGGCCCTGTCAGGTTCAATCGCCTTTTAGAGAGTTAATTAGGCCCTATTTGGGTTCATGGCAATCTAACGTATGTCCGTGACTTTGAGAATTTCACTCAAGAGCCACCCCGGGTGGTCTGCGCTTGGGGGGACGAAGGCAGTGTCCAAAGGTCGCCTGCGAATGCCCCAGCCGCGGAGACGTGGAGGTCTCCGATTGATTGCATGTCTGCACTTGGGGGGACGAAGGCAGTGCCCGAAGGCCGCCTGCGACTACCCCAGCCACGGAGACGCGGAGGTCTCCGATTGATTGCATGATCCATATGTCCTGCTCAACTCACAATTATTAGCTTTTAGCTTCTGCAGGTTTAAAGTACTAATAATTATTGACTTTTAGCTTCTGCAAGTTTAGAGTATTAATATCATCTCATAAATGCTTCTCCTTCAGTCGTTTCCTATATTTGTTATCATGTATTCTCACATACCTGCACCTTGTCCTTCGAATGAGGTTTCCTCCCTGGTCTGTCTGCCACCTGCTCCCTGTGCTCCATGTGCTCTGCCTGGTCTGACTTCCTGGTTCCCATCATGCACCTGATCGATCTCCAGGGCAACCACTGTTGTGTCCTTGAACTGTCATCATTAGCTTTAGCCATAGCATAATGTTAGCTTCCATATTAGCATCCATGAAACTCAATATAAAGATGACTAGTCCCATGTACAAATTGTACTTTATCATGTGTCACTGTCATACAATTGTTAGCATTAGCTTAGCACCTTGGCTTTCTTGTTAGCATTAGTTTAGCATTTTAGTTTTCTTTGTTTTTATTGTTTTAATGGCACCCCCTTCTCACATTCCTTTTTTGGTTTTCTTTGTTTTTATTGTTTTAATGGCACCCCCTCATCATATTTCCTTTCCAGCATCAGCTAAGCACCTTGGCTTTCTTGTTAGCACTGGCTTAGCACTCTAGCTTTCTTTGTTTTTATTGTTTCAATGGCACCCCCTCATCATATTTCCTTTCCAGCATCAGCTAAGCACCTTGGCTTTCTTGTTAGCACTGGCTTAGCACTCTAGCTTTCTTTGTTTTTATTGTTTTTTGTTTTGTTTTAATGGCACCCCCATCTCACATTCCTTTTTTGGTTTTCTTTGTAAGTGGTTAGGTTTAGGATTGGGAGGGGGTCGGGACACCCCCAGCCCAGTGAAGAAAGCCCCCAGGGAACCTCACGCTACCCAGGTGGGTGGACAGGCGGCACGGGCTGGATAGGGGAGAAATAAGTTGGGAGTCCGGTCCCCGAAGGGGGCCGGGCTCCAATGCACTGGCCATGCCTGCTCCCGTCCCAGGCGGCAAGGTCCCCCACGGCTTTTTATTGTATTATCTTTTTATAGTCTCATTAATTTGATTTTAAAGTAATATTTAGGACACATCATCAGTAGTGGACCCTGGAATCATTGGATGTTTCGGCCATTATCACTAGACATCCTCCTCCAAGGAAGGCCCTGCCAAGGTTGATCACGCCTTGGAGTGTGTCATCAATTAAATAAGACAATAGTCATTAATTAATGCCTTTCTGGGCTTTAATTTTTAAAGTTTCCTAATAGTAATTAAGTAATGCCTTTCTGGGCTTTAATTTTTAAAGTTTCCAAGAGGCCAATCGGGCCCTGTCAGGTTCAATCGCCTTTTAGAGAGTTAATTAGGCCCTATTTGGGTTCATGGCAATCTAACGTATGTCCGTGACTTTGAGAATTTCACTCAAGAGCCACCCCGGGTGGTCTGCGCTTGGGGGGACGAAGGCAGTGTCCAAAGGTCGCCTGCGAATGCCCCAGCCGCGGAGACGTGGAGGTCTCCGATTGATTGCATGTCTGCACTTGGGGGGACGAAGGCAGTGCCCGAAGGCCGCCTGCGACTACCCCAGCCACGGAGACGCGGAGGTCTCCGATTGATTGCATGATCCATATGTCCTGCTCAACTCACAATTATTAGCTTTTAGCTTCTGCAGGTTTAAAGTACTAATAATTATTGACTTTTAGCTTCTGCAAGTTTAGAGTATTAATATCATCTCATAAATGCTTCTCCTTCAGTCGTTTCCTATATTTGTTATCATGTATTCTCACATACCTGCACCTTGTCCTTCGAATGAGGTTTCCTCCCTGGTCTGTCTGCCACCTGCTCCCTGTGCTCCATGTGCTCTGCCTGGTCTGACTTCCTGGTTCCCATCATGCACCTGATCGATCTCCAGGGCAACCACTGTTGTGTCCTTGAACTGTCATCATTAGCTTTAGCCATAGCATAATGTTAGCTTCCATATTAGCATCCATGAAACTCAATATAAAGATGACTAGTCCCATGTACAAATTGTACTTTATCATGTGTCACTGTCATACAATTGTTAGCATTAGCTTAGCACCTTGGCTTTCTTGTTAGCATTAGTTTAGCATTTTAGTTTTCTTTGTTTTTATTGTTTTAATGGCACCCCCTTCTCACATTCCTTTTTTGGTTTTCTTTGTTTTTATTGTTTTAATGGCACCCCCTCATCATATTTCCTTTCCAGCATCAGCTAAGCACCTTGGCTTTCTTGTTAGCACTGGCTTAGCACTCTAGCTTTCTTTGTTTTTATTGTTTCAATGGCACCCCCTCATCATATTTCCTTTCCAGCATCAGCTAAGCACCTTGGCTTTCTTGTTAGCACTGGCTTAGCACTCTAGCTTTCTTTGTTTTTATTGTTTTTTGTTTTGTTTTAATGGCACCCCCATCTCACATTCCTTTTTTGGTTTTCTTTGTAAGTGGTTAGGTTTAGGATTGGGAGGGGGTCGGGACACCCCCAGCCCAGTGAAGAAAGCCCCCAGGGAACCTCACGCTACCCAGGTGGGTGGACAGGCGGCACGGGCTGGATAGGGGAGAAATAAGTTGGGAGTCCGGTCCCCGAAGGGGGCCGGGCTCCAATGCACTGGCCATGCCTGCTCCCGTCCCAGGCGGCAAGGTCCCCCACGGCTTTTTATTGTATTATCTTTTTATAGTCTCATTAATTTGATTTTAAAGTAATATTTAGGACACATCATCAGTAGTGGACCCTGGAATCATTGGATGTTTCGGCCATTATCACTAGACATCCTCCTCCAAGGAAGGCCCTGCCAAGGTTGATCACGCCTTGGAGTGTGTCATCAATTAAATAAGACAATAGTCATTAATTAATGCCTTTCTGGGCTTTAATTTTTAAAGTTTCCTAATAGTAATTAAGTAATGCCTTTCTGGGCTTTAATTTTTAAAGTTTCCAAGAGGCCAATCGGGCCCTGTCAGGTTCAATCGCCTTTTAGAGAGTTAATTAGGCCCTATTTGGGTTCATGGCAATCTAACGTATGTCCGTGACTTTGAGAATTTCACTCAAGAGCCACCCCGGGTGGTCTGCGCTTGGGGGGACGAAGGCAGTGTCCAAAGGTCGCCTGCGAATGCCCCAGCCGCGGAGACGTGGAGGTCTCCGATTGATTGCATGTCTGCACTTGGGGGGACGAAGGCAGTGCCCGAAGGCCGCCTGCGACTACCCCAGCCACGGAGACGCGGAGGTCTCCGATTGATTGCATGATCCATATGTCCTGCTCAACTCACAATTATTAGCTTTTAGCTTCTGCAGGTTTAAAGTACTAATAATTATTGACTTTTAGCTTCTGCAAGTTTAGAGTATTAATATCATCTCATAAATGCTTCTCCTTCAGTCGTTTCCTATATTTGTTATCATGTATTCTCACATACCTGCACCTTGTCCTTCGAATGAGGTTTCCTCCCTGGTCTGTCTGCCACCTGCTCCCTGTGCTCCATGTGCTCTGCCTGGTCTGACTTCCTGGTTCCCATCATGCACCTGATCGATCTCCAGGGCAACCACTGTTGTGTCCTTGAACTGTCATCATTAGCTTTAGCCATAGCATAATGTTAGCTTCCATATTAGCATCCATGAAACTCAATATAAAGATGACTAGTCCCATGTACAAATTGTACTTTATCATGTGTCACTGTCATACAATTGTTAGCATTAGCTTAGCACCTTGGCTTTCTTGTTAGCATTAGTTTAGCATTTTAGTTTTCTTTGTTTTTATTGTTTTAATGGCACCCCCTTCTCACATTCCTTTTTTGGTTTTCTTTGTTTTTATTGTTTTAATGGCACCCCCTCATCATATTTCCTTTCCAGCATCAGCTAAGCACCTTGGCTTTCTTGTTAGCACTGGCTTAGCACTCTAGCTTTCTTTGTTTTTATTGTTTCAATGGCACCCCCTCATCATATTTCCTTTCCAGCATCAGCTAAGCACCTTGGCTTTCTTGTTAGCACTGGCTTAGCACTCTAGCTTTCTTTGTTTTTATTGTTTTTTGTTTTGTTTTAATGGCACCCCCATCTCACATTCCTTTTTTGGTTTTCTTTGTAAGTGGTTAGGTTTAGGATTGGGAGGGGGTCGGGACACCCCCAGCCCAGTGAAGAAAGCCCCCAGGGAACCTCACGCTACCCAGGTGGGTGGACAGGCGGCACGGGCTGGATAGGGGAGAAATAAGTTGGGAGTCCGGTCCCCGAAGGGGGCCGGGCTCCAATGCACTGGCCATGCCTGCTCCCGTCCCAGGCGGCAAGGTCCCCCACGGCTTTTTATTGTATTATCTTTTTATAGTCTCATTAATTTGATTTTAAAGTAATATTTAGGACACATCATCAGTAGTGGACCCTGGAATCATTGGATGTTTCGGCCATTATCACTAGACATCCTCCTCCAAGGAAGGCCCTGCCAAGGTTGATCACGCCTTGGAGTGTGTCATCAATTAAATAAGACAATAGTCATTAATTAATGCCTTTCTGGGCTTTAATTTTTAAAGTTTCCTAATAGTAATTAAGTAATGCCTTTCTGGGCTTTAATTTTTAAAGTTTCCAAGAGGCCAATCGGGCCCTGTCAGGTTCAATCGCCTTTTAGAGAGTTAATTAGGCCCTATTTGGGTTCATGGCAATCTAACGTATGTCCGTGACTTTGAGAATTTCACTCAAGAGCCACCCCGGGTGGTCTGCGCTTGGGGGGACGAAGGCAGTGTCCAAAGGTCGCCTGCGAATGCCCCAGCCGCGGAGACGTGGAGGTCTCCGATTGATTGCATGTCTGCACTTGGGGGGACGAAGGCAGTGCCCGAAGGCCGCCTGCGACTACCCCAGCCACGGAGACGCGGAGGTCTCCGATTGATTGCATGATCCATATGTCCTGCTCAACTCACAATTATTAGCTTTTAGCTTCTGCAGGTTTAAAGTACTAATAATTATTGACTTTTAGCTTCTGCAAGTTTAGAGTATTAATATCATCTCATAAATGCTTCTCCTTCAGTCGTTTCCTATATTTGTTATCATGTATTCTCACATACCTGCACCTTGTCCTTCGAATGAGGTTTCCTCCCTGGTCTGTCTGCCACCTGCTCCCTGTGCTCCATGTGCTCTGCCTGGTCTGACTTCCTGGTTCCCATCATGCACCTGATCGATCTCCAGGGCAACCACTGTTGTGTCCTTGAACTGTCATCATTAGCTTTAGCCATAGCATAATGTTAGCTTCCATATTAGCATCCATGAAACTCAATATAAAGATGACTAGTCCCATGTACAAATTGTACTTTATCATGTGTCACTGTCATACAATTGTTAGCATTAGCTTAGCACCTTGGCTTTCTTGTTAGCATTAGTTTAGCATTTTAGTTTTCTTTGTTTTTATTGTTTTAATGGCACCCCCTTCTCACATTCCTTTTTTGGTTTTCTTTGTTTTTATTGTTTTAATGGCACCCCCTCATCATATTTCCTTTCCAGCATCAGCTAAGCACCTTGGCTTTCTTGTTAGCACTGGCTTAGCACTCTAGCTTTCTTTGTTTTTATTGTTTCAATGGCACCCCCTCATCATATTTCCTTTCCAGCATCAGCTAAGCACCTTGGCTTTCTTGTTAGCACTGGCTTAGCACTCTAGCTTTCTTTGTTTTTATTGTTTTTTGTTTTGTTTTAATGGCACCCCCATCTCACATTCCTTTTTTGGTTTTCTTTGTAAGTGGTTAGGTTTAGGATTGGGAGGGGGTCGGGACACCCCCAGCCCAGTGAAGAAAGCCCCCAGGGAACCTCACGCTACCCAGGTGGGTGGACAGGCGGCACGGGCTGGATAGGGGAGAAATAAGTTGGGAGTCCGGTCCCCGAAGGGGGCCGGGCTCCAATGCACTGGCCATGCCTGCTCCCGTCCCAGGCGGCAAGGTCCCCCACGGCTTTTTATTGTATTATCTTTTTATAGTCTCATTAATTTGATTTTAAAGTAATATTTAGGACACATCATCAGTAGTGGACCCTGGAATCATTGGATGTTTCGGCCATTATCACTAGACATCCTCCTCCAAGGAAGGCCCTGCCAAGGTTGATCACGCCTTGGAGTGTGTCATCAATTAAATAAGACAATAGTCATTAATTAATGCCTTTCTGGGCTTTAATTTTTAAAGTTTCCTAATAGTAATTAAGTAATGCCTTTCTGGGCTTTAATTTTTAAAGTTTCCAAGAGGCCAATCGGGCCCTGTCAGGTTCAATCGCCTTTTAGAGAGTTAATTAGGCCCTATTTGGGTTCATGGCAATCTAACGTATGTCCGTGACTTTGAGAATTTCACTCAAGAGCCACCCCGGGTGGTCTGCGCTTGGGGGGACGAAGGCAGTGTCCAAAGGTCGCCTGCGAATGCCCCAGCCGCGGAGACGTGGAGGTCTCCGATTGATTGCATGTCTGCACTTGGGGGGACGAAGGCAGTGCCCGAAGGCCGCCTGCGACTACCCCAGCCACGGAGACGCGGAGGTCTCCGATTGATTGCAT
This sequence comes from Aulonocara stuartgranti, assembly GCF_965226115.1. Classification (NCBI taxonomy): domain Eukaryota; kingdom Metazoa; phylum Chordata; class Actinopteri; order Cichliformes; family Cichlidae; genus Aulonocara; species Aulonocara stuartgranti. Next base: position 57,906 of record NC_138947.1, on the reverse strand, counting down.
GATCCATATGTCCTGCTCAACTCACAATTATTAGCTTTTAGCTTCTGCAGGTTTAAAGTACTAATAATTATTGACTTTTAGCTTCTGCAAGTTTAGAGTATTAATATCATCTCATAAATGCTTCTCCTTCAGTCGTTTCCTATATTTGTTATCATGTATTCTCACATACCTGCACCTTGTCCTTCGAATGAGGTTTCCTCCCTGGTCTGTCTGCCACCTGCTCCCTGTGCTCCATGTGCTCTGCCTGGTCTGACTTCCTGGTTCCCATCATGCACCTGATCGATCTCCAGGGCAACCACTGTTGTGTCCTTGAACTGTCATCATTAGCTTTAGCCATAGCATAATGTTAGCTTCCATATTAGCATCCATGAAACTCAATATAAAGATGACTAGTCCCATGTACAAATTGTACTTTATCATGTGTCACTGTCATACAATTGTTAGCATTAGCTTAGCACCTTGGCTTTCTTGTTAGCATTAGTTTAGCATTTTAGTTTTCTTTGTTTTTATTGTTTTAATGGCACCCCCTTCTCACATTCCTTTTTTGGTTTTCTTTGTTTTTATTGTTTTAATGGCACCCCCTCATCATATTTCCTTTCCAGCATCAGCTAAGCACCTTGGCTTTCTTGTTAGCACTGGCTTAGCACTCTAGCTTTCTTTGTTTTTATTGTTTCAATGGCACCCCCTCATCATATTTCCTTTCCAGCATCAGCTAAGCACCTTGGCTTTCTTGTTAGCACTGGCTTAGCACTCTAGCTTTCTTTGTTTTTATTGTTTTTTGTTTTGTTTTAATGGCACCCCCATCTCACATTCCTTTTTTGGTTTTCTTTGTAAGTGGTTAGGTTTAGGATTGGGAGGGGGTCGGGACACCCCCAGCCCAGTGAAGAAAGCCCCCAGGGAACCTCACGCTACCCAGGTGGGTGGACAGGCGGCACGGGCTGGATAGGGGAGAAATAAGTTGGGAGTCCGGTCCCCGAAGGGGGCCGGGCTCCAATGCACTGGCCATGCCTGCTCCCGTCCCAGGCGGCAAGGTCCCCCACGGCTTTTTATTGTATTATCTTTTTATAGTCTCATTAATTTGATTTTAAAGTAATATTTAGGACACATCATCAGTAGTGGACCCTGGAATCATTGGATGTTTCGGCCATTATCACTAGACATCCTCCTCCAAGGAAGGCCCTGCCAAGGTTGATCACGCCTTGGAGTGTGTCATCAATTAAATAAGACAATAGTCATTAATTAATGCCTTTCTGGGCTTTAATTTTTAAAGTTTCCTAATAGTAATTAAGTAATGCCTTTCTGGGCTTTAATTTTTAAAGTTTCCAAGAGGCCAATCGGGCCCTGTCAGGTTCAATCGCCTTTTAGAGAGTTAATTAGGCCCTATTTGGGTTCATGGCAATCTAACGTATGTCCGTGACTTTGAGAATTTCACTCAAGAGCCACCCCGGGTGGTCTGCGCTTGGGGGGACGAAGGCAGTGTCCAAAGGTCGCCTGCGAATGCCCCAGCCGCGGAGACGTGGAGGTCTCCGATTGATTGCATGTCTGCACTTGGGGGGACGAAGGCAGTGCCCGAAGGCCGCCTGCGACTACCCCAGCCACGGAGACGCGGAGGTCTCCGATTGATTGCATGATCCATATGTCCTGCTCAACTCACAATTATTAGCTTTTAGCTTCTGCAGGTTTAAAGTACTAATAATTATTGACTTTTAGCTTCTGCAAGTTTAGAGTATTAATATCATCTCATAAATGCTTCTCCTTCAGTCGTTTCCTATATTTGTTATCATGTATTCTCACATACCTGCACCTTGTCCTTCGAATGAGGTTTCCTCCCTGGTCTGTCTGCCACCTGCTCCCTGTGCTCCATGTGCTCTGCCTGGTCTGACTTCCTGGTTCCCATCATGCACCTGATCGATCTCCAGGGCAACCACTGTTGTGTCCTTGAACTGTCATCATTAGCTTTAGCCATAGCATAATGTTAGCTTCCATATTAGCATCCATGAAACTCAATATAAAGATGACTAGTCCCATGTACAAATTGTACTTTATCATGTGTCACTGTCATACAATTGTTAGCATTAGCTTAGCACCTTGGCTTTCTTGTTAGCATTAGTTTAGCATTTTAGTTTTCTTTGTTTTTATTGTTTTAATGGCACCCCCTTCTCACATTCCTTTTTTGGTTTTCTTTGTTTTTATTGTTTTAATGGCACCCCCTCATCATATTTCCTTTCCAGCATCAGCTAAGCACCTTGGCTTTCTTGTTAGCACTGGCTTAGCACTCTAGCTTTCTTTGTTTTTATTGTTTCAATGGCACCCCCTCATCATATTTCCTTTCCAGCATCAGCTAAGCACCTTGGCTTTCTTGTTAGCACTGGCTTAGCACTCTAGCTTTCTTTGTTTTTATTGTTTTTTGTTTTGTTTTAATGGCACCCCCATCTCACATTCCTTTTTTGGTTTTCTTTGTAAGTGGTTAGGTTTAGGATTGGGAGGGGGTCGGGACACCCCCAGCCCAGTGAAGAAAGCCCCCAGGGAACCTCACGCTACCCAGGTGGGTGGACAGGCGGCACGGGCTGGATAGGGGAGAAATAAGTTGGGAGTCCGGTCCCCGAAGGGGGCCGGGCTCCAATGCACTGGCCATGCCTGCTCCCGTCCCAGGCGGCAAGGTCCCCCACGGCTTTTTATTGTATTATCTTTTTATAGTCTCATTAATTTGATTTTAAAGTAATATTTAGGACACATCATCAGTAGTGGACCCTGGAATCATTGGATGTTTCGGCCATTATCACTAGACATCCTCCTCCAAGGAAGGCCCTGCCAAGGTTGATCACGCCTTGGAGTGTGTCATCAATTAAATAAGACAATAGTCATTAATTAATGCCTTTCTGGGCTTTAATTTTTAAAGTTTCCTAATAGTAATTAAGTAATGCCTTTCTGGGCTTTAATTTTTAAAGTTTCCAAGAGGCCAATCGGGCCCTGTCAGGTTCAATCGCCTTTTAGAGAGTTAATTAGGCCCTATTTGGGTTCATGGCAATCTAACGTATGTCCGTGACTTTGAGAATTTCACTCAAGAGCCACCCCGGGTGGTCTGCGCTTGGGGGGACGAAGGCAGTGTCCAAAGGTCGCCTGCGAATGCCCCAGCCGCGGAGACGTGGAGGTCTCCGATTGATTGCATGTCTGCACTTGGGGGGACGAAGGCAGTGCCCGAAGGCCGCCTGCGACTACCCCAGCCACGGAGACGCGGAGGTCTCCGATTGATTGCATGATCCATATGTCCTGCTCAACTCACAATTATTAGCTTTTAGCTTCTGCAGGTTTAAAGTACTAATAATTATTGACTTTTAGCTTCTGCAAGTTTAGAGTATTAATATCATCTCATAAATGCTTCTCCTTCAGTCGTTTCCTATATTTGTTATCATGTATTCTCACATACCTGCACCTTGTCCTTCGAATGAGGTTTCCTCCCTGGTCTGTCTGCCACCTGCTCCCTGTGCTCCATGTGCTCTGCCTGGTCTGACTTCCTGGTTCCCATCATGCACCTGATCGATCTCCAGGGCAACCACTGTTGTGTCCTTGAACTGTCATCATTAGCTTTAGCCATAGCATAATGTTAGCTTCCATATTAGCATCCATGAAACTCAATATAAAGATGACTAGTCCCATGTACAAATTGTACTTTATCATGTGTCACTGTCATACAATTGTTAGCATTAGCTTAGCACCTTGGCTTTCTTGTTAGCATTAGTTTAGCATTTTAGTTTTCTTTGTTTTTATTGTTTTAATGGCACCCCCTTCTCACATTCCTTTTTTGGTTTTCTTTGTTTTTATTGTTTTAATGGCACCCCCTCATCATATTTCCTTTCCAGCATCAGCTAAGCACCTTGGCTTTCTTGTTAGCACTGGCTTAGCACTCTAGCTTTCTTTGTTTTTATTGTTTCAATGGCACCCCCTCATCATATTTCCTTTCCAGCATCAGCTAAGCACCTTGGCTTTCTTGTTAGCACTGGCTTAGCACTCTAGCTTTCTTTGTTTTTATTGTTTTTTGTTTTGTTTTAATGGCACCCCCATCTCACATTCCTTTTTTGGTTTTCTTTGTAAGTGGTTAGGTTTAGGATTGGGAGGGGGTCGGGACACCCCCAGCCCAGTGAAGAAAGCCCCCAGGGAACCTCACGCTACCCAGGTGGGTGGACAGGCGGCACGGGCTGGATAGGGGAGAAATAAGTTGGGAGTCCGGTCCCCGAAGGGGGCCGGGCTCCAATGCACTGGCCATGCCTGCTCCCGTCCCAGGCGGCAAGGTCCCCCACGGCTTTTTATTGTATTATCTTTTTATAGTCTCATTAATTTGATTTTAAAGTAATATTTAGGACACATCATCAGTAGTGGACCCTGGAATCATTGGATGTTTCGGCCATTATCACTAGACATCCTCCTCCAAGGAAGGCCCTGCCAAGGTTGATCACGCCTTGGAGTGTGTCATCAATTAAATAAGACAATAGTCATTAATTAATGCCTTTCTGGGCTTTAATTTTTAAAGTTTCCTAATAGTAATTAAGTAATGCCTTTCTGGGCTTTAATTTTTAAAGTTTCCAAGAGGCCAATCGGGCCCTGTCAGGTTCAATCGCCTTTTAGAGAGTTAATTAGGCCCTATTTGGGTTCATGGCAATCTAACGTATGTCCGTGACTTTGAGAATTTCACTCAAGAGCCACCCCGGGTGGTCTGCGCTTGGGGGGACGAAGGCAGTGTCCAAAGGTCGCCTGCGAATGCCCCAGCCGCGGAGACGTGGAGGTCTCCGATTGATTGCATGTCTGCACTTGGGGGGACGAAGGCAGTGCCCGAAGGCCGCCTGCGACTACCCCAGCCACGGAGACGCGGAGGTCTCCGATTGATTGCATGATCCATATGTCCTGCTCAACTCACAATTATTAGCTTTTAGCTTCTGCAGGTTTAAAGTACTAATAATTATTGACTTTTAGCTTCTGCAAGTTTAGAGTATTAATATCATCTCATAAATGCTTCTCCTTCAGTCGTTTCCTATATTTGTTATCATGTATTCTCACATACCTGCACCTTGTCCTTCGAATGAGGTTTCCTCCCTGGTCTGTCTGCCACCTGCTCCCTGTGCTCCATGTGCTCTGCCTGGTCTGACTTCCTGGTTCCCATCATGCACCTGATCGATCTCCAGGGCAACCACTGTTGTGTCCTTGAACTGTCATCATTAGCTTTAGCCATAGCATAATGTTAGCTTCCATATTAGCATCCATGAAACTCAATATAAAGATGACTAGTCCCATGTACAAATTGTACTTTATCATGTGTCACTGTCATACAATTGTTAGCATTAGCTTAGCACCTTGGCTTTCTTGTTAGCATTAGTTTAGCATTTTAGTTTTCTTTGTTTTTATTGTTTTAATGGCACCCCCTTCTCACATTCCTTTTTTGGTTTTCTTTGTTTTTATTGTTTTAATGGCACCCCCTCATCATATTTCCTTTCCAGCATCAGCTAAGCACCTTGGCTTTCTTGTTAGCACTGGCTTAGCACTCTAGCTTTCTTTGTTTTTATTGTTTCAATGGCACCCCCTCATCATATTTCCTTTCCAGCATCAGCTAAGCACCTTGGCTTTCTTGTTAGCACTGGCTTAGCACTCTAGCTTTCTTTGTTTTTATTGTTTTTTGTTTTGTTTTAATGGCACCCCCATCTCACATTCCTTTTTTGGTTTTCTTTGTAAGTGGTTAGGTTTAGGATTGGGAGGGGGTCGGGACACCCCCAGCCCAGTGAAGAAAGCCCCCAGGGAACCTCACGCTACCCAGGTGGGTGGACAGGCGGCACGGGCTGGATAGGGGAGAAATAAGTTGGGAGTCCGGTCCCCGAAGGGGGCCGGGCTCCAATGCACTGGCCATGCCTGCTCCCGTCCCAGGCGGCAAGGTCCCCCACGGCTTTTTATTGTATTATCTTTTTATAGTCTCATTAATTTGATTTTAAAGTAATATTTAGGACACATCATCAGTAGTGGACCCTGGAATCATTGGATGTTTCGGCCATTATCACTAGACATCCTCCTCCAAGGAAGGCCCTGCCAAGGTTGATCACGCCTTGGAGTGTGTCATCAATTAAATAAGACAATAGTCATTAATTAATGCCTTTCTGGGCTTTAATTTTTAAAGTTTCCTAATAGTAATTAAGTAATGCCTTTCTGGGCTTTAATTTTTAAAGTTTCCAAGAGGCCAATCGGGCCCTGTCAGGTTCAATCGCCTTTTAGAGAGTTAATTAGGCCCTATTTGGGTTCATGGCAATCTAACGTATGTCCGTGACTTTGAGAATTTCACTCAAGAGCCACCCCGGGTGGTCTGCGCTTGGGGGGACGAAGGCAGTGTCCAAAGGTCGCCTGCGAATGCCCCAGCCGCGGAGACGTGGAGGTCTCCGATTGATTGCATGTCTGCACTTGGGGGGACGAAGGCAGTGCCCGAAGGCCGCCTGCGACTACCCCAGCCACGGAGACGCGGAGGTCTCCGATTGATTGCATGATCCATATGTCCTGCTCAACTCACAATTATTAGCTTTTAGCTTCTGCAGGTTTAAAGTACTAATAATTATTGACTTTTAGCTTCTGCAAGTTTAGAGTATTAATATCATCTCATAAATGCTTCTCCTTCAGTCGTTTCCTATATTTGTTATCATGTATTCTCACATACCTGCACCTTGTCCTTCGAATGAGGTTTCCTCCCTGGTCTGTCTGCCACCTGCTCCCTGTGCTCCATGTGCTCTGCCTGGTCTGACTTCCTGGTTCCCATCATGCACCTGATCGATCTCCAGGGCAACCACTGTTGTGTCCTTGAACTGTCATCATTAGCTTTAGCCATAGCATAATGTTAGCTTCCATATTAGCATCCATGAAACTCAATATAAAGATGACTAGTCCCATGTACAAATTGTACTTTATCATGTGTCACTGTCATACAATTGTTAGCATTAGCTTAGCACCTTGGCTTTCTTGTTAGCATTAGTTTAGCATTTTAGTTTTCTTTGTTTTTATTGTTTTAATGGCACCCCCTTCTCACATTCCTTTTTTGGTTTTCTTTGTTTTTATTGTTTTAATGGCACCCCCTCATCATATTTCCTTTCCAGCATCAGCTAAGCACCTTGGCTTTCTTGTTAGCACTGGCTTAGCACTCTAGCTTTCTTTGTTTTTATTGTTTCAATGGCACCCCCTCATCATATTTCCTTTCCAGCATCAGCTAAGCACCTTGGCTTTCTTGTTAGCACTGGCTTAGCACTCTAGCTTTCTTTGTTTTTATTGTTTTTTGTTTTGTTTTAATGGCACCCCCATCTCACATTCCTTTTTTGGTTTTCTTTGTAAGTGGTTAGGTTTAGGATTGGGAGGGGGTCGGGACACCCCCAGCCCAGTGAAGAAAGCCCCCAGGGAACCTCACGCTACCCAGGTGGGTGGACAGGCGGCACGGGCTGGATAGGGGAGAAATAAGTTGGGAGTCCGGTCCCCGAAGGGGGCCGGGCTCCAATGCACTGGCCATGCCTGCTCCCGTCCCAGGCGGCAAGGTCCCCCACGGCTTTTTATTGTATTATCTTTTTATAGTCTCATTAATTTGATTTTAAAGTAATATTTAGGACACATCATCAGTAGTGGACCCTGGAATCATTGGATGTTTCGGCCATTATCACTAGACATCCTCCTCCAAGGAAGGCCCTGCCAAGGTTGATCACGCCTTGGAGTGTGTCATCAATTAAATAAGACAATAGTCATTAATTAATGCCTTTCTGGGCTTTAATTTTTAAAGTTTCCTAATAGTAATTAAGTAATGCCTTTCTGGGCTTTAATTTTTAAAGTTTCCAAGAGGCCAATCGGGCCCTGTCAGGTTCAATCGCCTTTTAGAGAGTTAATTAGGCCCTATTTGGGTTCATGGCAATCTAACGTATGTCCGTGACTTTGAGAATTTCACTCAAGAGCCACCCCGGGTGGTCTGCGCTTGGGGGGACGAAGGCAGTGTCCAAAGGTCGCCTGCGAATGCCCCAGCCGCGGAGACGTGGAGGTCTCCGATTGATTGCATGTCTGCACTTGGGGGGACGAAGGCAGTGCCCGAAGGCCGCCTGCGACTACCCCAGCCACGGAGACGCGGAGGTCTCCGATTGATTGCATGATCCATATGTCCTGCTCAACTCACAATTATTAGCTTTTAGCTTCTGCAGGTTTAAAGTACTAATAATTATTGACTTTTAGCTTCTGCAAGTTTAGAGTATTAATATCATCTCATAAATGCTTCTCCTTCAGTCGTTTCCTATATTTGTTATCATGTATTCTCACATACCTGCACCTTGTCCTTCGAATGAGGTTTCCTCCCTGGTCTGTCTGCCACCTGCTCCCTGTGCTCCATGTGCTCTGCCTGGTCTGACTTCCTGGTTCCCATCATGCACCTGATCGATCTCCAGGGCAACCACTGTTGTGTCCTTGAACTGTCATCATTAGCTTTAGCCATAGCATAATGTTAGCTTCCATATTAGCATCCATGAAACTCAATATAAAGATGACTAGTCCCATGTACAAATTGTACTTTATCATGTGTCACTGTCATACAATTGTTAGCATTAGCTTAGCACCTTGGCTTTCTTGTTAGCATTAGTTTAGCATTTTAGTTTTCTTTGTTTTTATTGTTTTAATGGCACCCCCTTCTCACATTCCTTTTTTGGTTTTCTTTGTTTTTATTGTTTTAATGGCACCCCCTCATCATATTTCCTTTCCAGCATCAGCTAAGCACCTTGGCTTTCTTGTTAGCACTGGCTTAGCACTCTAGCTTTCTTTGTTTTTATTGTTTCAATGGCACCCCCTCATCATATTTCCTTTCCAGCATCAGCTAAGCACCTTGGCTTTCTTGTTAGCACTGGCTTAGCACTCTAGCTTTCTTTGTTTTTATTGTTTTTTGTTTTGTTTTAATGGCACCCCCATCTCACATTCCTTTTTTGGTTTTCTTTGTAAGTGGTTAGGTTTAGGATTGGGAGGGGGTCGGGACACCCCCAGCCCAGTGAAGAAAGCCCCCAGGGAACCTCACGCTACCCAGGTGGGTGGACAGGCGGCACGGGCTGGATAGGGGAGAAATAAGTTGGGAGTCCGGTCCCCGAAGGGGGCCGGGCTCCAATGCACTGGCCATGCCTGCTCCCGTCCCAGGCGGCAAGGTCCCCCACGGCTTTTTATTGTATTATCTTTTTATAGTCTCATTAATTTGATTTTAAAGTAATATTTAGGACACATCATCAGTAGTGGACCCTGGAATCATTGGATGTTTCGGCCATTATCACTAGACATCCTCCTCCAAGGAAGGCCCTGCCAAGGTTGATCACGCCTTGGAGTGTGTCATCAATTAAATAAGACAATAGTCATTAATTAATGCCTTTCTGGGCTTTAATTTTTAAAGTTTCCTAATAGTAATTAAGTAATGCCTTTCTGGGCTTTAATTTTTAAAGTTTCCAAGAGGCCAATCGGGCCCTGTCAGGTTCAATCGCCTTTTAGAGAGTTAATTAGGCCCTATTTGGGTTCATGGCAATCTAACGTATGTCCGTGACTTTGAGAATTTCACTCAAGAGCCACCCCGGGTGGTCTGCGCTTGGGGGGACGAAGGCAGTGTCCAAAGGTCGCCTGCGAATGCCCCAGCCGCGGAGACGTGGAGGTCTCCGATTGATTGCATGTCTGCACTTGGGGGGACGAAGGCAGTGCCCGAAGGCCGCCTGCGACTACCCCAGCCACGGAGACGCGGAGGTCTCCGATTGATTGCATGATCCATATGTCCTGCTCAACTCACAATTATTAGCTTTTAGCTTCTGCAGGTTTAAAGTACTAATAATTATTGACTTTTAGCTTCTGCAAGTTTAGAGTATTAATATCATCTCATAAATGCTTCTCCTTCAGTCGTTTCCTATATTTGTTATCATGTATTCTCACATACCTGCACCTTGTCCTTCGAATGAGGTTTCCTCCCTGGTCTGTCTGCCACCTGCTCCCTGTGCTCCATGTGCTCTGCCTGGTCTGACTTCCTGGTTCCCATCATGCACCTGATCGATCTCCAGGGCAACCACTGTTGTGTCCTTGAACTGTCATCATTAGCTTTAGCCATAGCATAATGTTAGCTTCCATATTAGCATCCATGAAACTCAATATAAAGATGACTAGTCCCATGTACAAATTGTACTTTATCATGTGTCACTGTCATACAATTGTTAGCATTAGCTTAGCACCTTGGCTTTCTTGTTAGCATTAGTTTAGCATTTTAGTTTTCTTTGTTTTTATTGTTTTAATGGCACCCCCTTCTCACATTCCTTTTTTGGTTTTCTTTGTTTTTATTGTTTTAATGGCACCCCCTCATCATATTTCCTTTCCAGCATCAGCTAAGCACCTTGGCTTTCTTGTTAGCACTGGCTTAGCACTCTAGCTTTCTTTGTTTTTATTGTTTCAATGGCACCCCCTCATCATATTTCCTTTCCAGCATCAGCTAAGCACCTTGGCTTTCTTGTTAGCACTGGCTTAGCACTCTAGCTTTCTTTGTTTTTATTGTTTTTTGTTTTGTTTTAATGGCACCCCCATCTCACATTCCTTTTTTGGTTTTCTTTGTAAGTGGTTAGGTTTAGGATTGGGAGGGGGTCGGGACACCCCCAGCCCAGTGAAGAAAGCCCCCAGGGAACCTCACGCTACCCAGGTGGGTGGACAGGCGGCACGGGCTGGATAGGGGAGAAATAAGTTGGGAGTCCGGTCCCCGAAGGGGGCCGGGCTCCAATGCACTGGCCATGCCTGCTCCCGTCCCAGGCGGCAAGGTCCCCCACGGCTTTTTATTGTATTATCTTTTTATAGTCTCATTAATTTGATTTTAAAGTAATATTTAGGACACATCATCAGTAGTGGACCCTGGAATCATTGGATGTTTCGGCCATTATCACTAGACATCCTCCTCCAAGGAAGGCCCTGCCAAGGTTGATCACGCCTTGGAGTGTGTCATCAATTAAATAAGACAATAGTCATTAATTAATGCCTTTCTGGGCTTTAATTTTTAAAGTTTCCTAATAGTAATTAAGTAATGCCTTTCTGGGCTTTAATTTTTAAAGTTTCCAAGAGGCCAATCGGGCCCTGTCAGGTTCAATCGCCTTTTAGAGAGTTAATTAGGCCCTATTTGGGTTCATGGCAATCTAACGTATGTCCGTGACTTTGAGAATTTCACTCAAGAGCCACCCCGGGTGGTCTGCGCTTGGGGGGACGAAGGCAGTGTCCAAAGGTCGCCTGCGAATGCCCCAGCCGCGGAGACGTGGAGGTCTCCGATTGATTGCATGTCTGCACTTGGGGGGACGAAGGCAGTGCCCGAAGGCCGCCTGCGACTACCCCAGCCACGGAGACGCGGAGGTCTCCGATTGATTGCATGATCCATATGTCCTGCTCAACTCACAATTATTAGCTTTTAGCTTCTGCAGGTTTAAAGTACTAATAATTATTGACTTTTAGCTTCTGCAAGTTTAGAGTATTAATATCATCTCATAAATGCTTCTCCTTCAGTCGTTTCCTATATTTGTTATCATGTATTCTCACATACCTGCACCTTGTCCTTCGAATGAGGTTTCCTCCCTGGTCTGTCTGCCACCTGCTCCCTGTGCTCCATGTGCTCTGCCTGGTCTGACTTCCTGGTTCCCATCATGCACCTGATCGATCTCCAGGGCAACCACTGTTGTGTCCTTGAACTGTCATCATTAGCTTTAGCCATAGCATAATGTTAGCTTCCATATTAGCATCCATGAAACTCAATATAAAGATGACTAGTCCCATGTACAAATTGTACTTTATCATGTGTCACTGTCATACAATTGTTAGCATTAGCTTAGCACCTTGGCTTTCTTGTTAGCATTAGTTTAGCATTTTAGTTTTCTTTGTTTTTATTGTTTTAATGGCACCCCCTTCTCACATTCCTTTTTTGGTTTTCTTTGTTTTTATTGTTTTAATGGCACCCCCTCATCATATTTCCTTTCCAGCATCAGCTAAGCACCTTGGCTTTCTTGTTAGCACTGGCTTAGCACTCTAGCTTTCTTTGTTTTTATTGTTTCAATGGCACCCCCTCATCATATTTCCTTTCCAGCATCAGCTAAGCACCTTGGCTTTCTTGTTAGCACTGGCTTAGCACTCTAGCTTTCTTTGTTTTTATTGTTTTTTGTTTTGTTTTAATGGCACCCCCATCTCACATTCCTTTTTTGGTTTTCTTTGTAAGTGGTTAGGTTTAGGATTGGGAGGGGGTCGGGACACCCCCAGCCCAGTGAAGAAAGCCCCCAGGGAACCTCACGCTACCCAGGTGGGTGGACAGGCGGCACGGGCTGGATAGGGGAGAAATAAGTTGGGAGTCCGGTCCCCGAAGGGGGCCGGGCTCCAATGCACTGGCCATGCCTGCTCCCGTCCCAGGCGGCAAGGTCCCCCACGGCTTTTTATTGTATTATCTTTTTATAGTCTCATTAATTTGATTTTAAAGTAATATTTAGGACACATCATCAGTAGTGGACCCTGGAATCATTGGATGTTTCGGCCATTATCACTAGACATCCTCCTCCAAGGAAGGCCCTGCCAAGGTTGATCACGCCTTGGAGTGTGTCATCAATTAAATAAGACAATAGTCATTAATTAATGCCTTTCTGGGCTTTAATTTTTAAAGTTTCCTAATAGTAATTAAGTAATGCCTTTCTGGGCTTTAATTTTTAAAGTTTCCAAGAGGCCAATCGGGCCCTGTCAGGTTCAATCGCCTTTTAGAGAGTTAATTAGGCCCTATTTGGGTTCATGGCAATCTAACGTATGTCCGTGACTTTGAGAATTTCACTCAAGAGCCACCCCGGGTGGTCTGCGCTTGGGGGGACGAAGGCAGTGTCCAAAGGTCGCCTGCGAATGCCCCAGCCGCGGAGACGTGGAGGTCTCCGATTGATTGCATGTCTGCACTTGGGGGGACGAAGGCAGTGCCCGAAGGCCGCCTGCGACTACCCCAGCCACGGAGACGCGGAGGTCTCCGATTGATTGCATGATCCATATGTCCTGCTCAACTCACAATTATTAGCTTTTAGCTTCTGCAGGTTTAAAGTACTAATAATTATTGACTTTTAGCTTCTGCAAGTTTAGAGTATTAATATCATCTCATAAATGCTTCTCCTTCAGTCGTTTCCTATATTTGTTATCATGTATTCTCACATACCTGCACCTTGTCCTTCGAATGAGGTTTCCTCCCTGGTCTGTCTGCCACCTGCTCCCTGTGCTCCATGTGCTCTGCCTGGTCTGACTTCCTGGTTCCCATCATGCACCTGATCGATCTCCAGGGCAACCACTGTTGTGTCCTTGAACTGTCATCATTAGCTTTAGCCATAGCATAATGTTAGCTTCCATATTAGCATCCATGAAACTCAATATAAAGATGACTAGTCCCATGTACAAATTGTACTTTATCATGTGTCACTGTCATACAATTGTTAGCATTAGCTTAGCACCTTGGCTTTCTTGTTAGCATTAGTTTAGCATTTTAGTTTTCTTTGTTTTTATTGTTTTAATGGCACCCCCTTCTCACATTCCTTTTTTGGTTTTCTTTGTTTTTATTGTTTTAATGGCACCCCCTCATCATATTTCCTTTCCAGCATCAGCTAAGCACCTTGGCTTTCTTGTTAGCACTGGCTTAGCACTCTAGCTTTCTTTGTTTTTATTGTTTCAATGGCACCCCCTCATCATATTTCCTTTCCAGCATCAGCTAAGCACCTTGGCTTTCTTGTTAGCACTGGCTTAGCACTCTAGCTTTCTTTGTTTTTATTGTTTTTTGTTTTGTTTTAATGGCACCCCCATCTCACATTCCTTTTTTGGTTTTCTTTGTAAGTGGTTAGGTTTAGGATTGGGAGGGGGTCGGGACACCCCCAGCCCAGTGAAGAAAGCCCCCAGGGAACCTCACGCTACCCAGGTGGGTGGACAGGCGGCACGGGCTGGATAGGGGAGAAATAAGTTGGGAGTCCGGTCCCCGAAGGGGGCCGGGCTCCAATGCACTGGCCATGCCTGCTCCCGTCCCAGGCGGCAAGGTCCCCCACGGCTTTTTATTGTATTATCTTTTTATAGTCTCATTAATTTGATTTTAAAGTAATATTTAGGACACATCATCAGTAGTGGACCCTGGAATCATTGGATGTTTCGGCCATTATCACTAGACATCCTCCTCCAAGGAAGGCCCTGCCAAGGTTGATCACGCCTTGGAGTGTGTCATCAATTAAATAAGACAATAGTCATTAATTAATGCCTTTCTGGGCTTTAATTTTTAAAGTTTCCTAATAGTAATTAAGTAATGCCTTTCTGGGCTTTAATTTTTAAAGTTTCCAAGAGGCCAATCGGGCCCTGTCAGGTTCAATCGCCTTTTAGAGAGTTAATTAGGCCCTATTTGGGTTCATGGCAATCTAACGTATGTCCGTGACTTTGAGAATTTCACTCAAGAGCCACCCCGGGTGGTCTGCGCTTGGGGGGACGAAGGCAGTGTCCAAAGGTCGCCTGCGAATGCCCCAGCCGCGGAGACGTGGAGGTCTCCGATTGATTGCATGTCTGCACTTGGGGGGACGAAGGCAGTGCCCGAAGGCCGCCTGCGACTACCCCAGCCACGGAGACGCGGAGGTCTCCGATTGATTGCATGATCCATATGTCCTGCTCAACTCACAATTATTAGCTTTTAGCTTCTGCAGGTTTAAAGTACTAATAATTATTGACTTTTAGCTTCTGCAAGTTTAGAGTATTAATATCATCTCATAAATGCTTCTCCTTCAGTCGTTTCCTATATTTGTTATCATGTATTCTCACATACCTGCACCTTGTCCTTCGAATGAGGTTTCCTCCCTGGTCTGTCTGCCACCTGCTCCCTGTGCTCCATGTGCTCTGCCTGGTCTGACTTCCTGGTTCCCATCATGCACCTGATCGATCTCCAGGGCAACCACTGTTGTGTCCTTGAACTGTCATCATTAGCTTTAGCCATAGCATAATGTTAGCTTCCATATTAGCATCCATGAAACTCAATATAAAGATGACTAGTCCCATGTACAAATTGTACTTTATCATGTGTCACTGTCATACAATTGTTAGCATTAGCTTAGCACCTTGGCTTTCTTGTTAGCATTAGTTTAGCATTTTAGTTTTCTTTGTTTTTATTGTTTTAATGGCACCCCCTTCTCACATTCCTTTTTTGGTTTTCTTTGTTTTTATTGTTTTAATGGCACCCCCTCATCATATTTCCTTTCCAGCATCAGCTAAGCACCTTGGCTTTCTTGTTAGCACTGGCTTAGCACTCTAGCTTTCTTTGTTTTTATTGTTTCAATGGCACCCCCTCATCATATTTCCTTTCCAGCATCAGCTAAGCACCTTGGCTTTCTTGTTAGCACTGGCTTAGCACTCTAGCTTTCTTTGTTTTTATTGTTTTTTGTTTTGTTTTAATGGCACCCCCATCTCACATTCCTTTTTTGGTTTTCTTTGTAAGTGGTTAGGTTTAGGATTGGGAGGGGGTCGGGACACCCCCAGCCCAGTGAAGAAAGCCCCCAGGGAACCTCACGCTACCCAGGTGGGTGGACAGGCGGCACGGGCTGGATAGGGGAGAAATAAGTTGGGAGTCCGGTCCCCGAAGGGGGCCGGGCTCCAATGCACTGGCCATGCCTGCTCCCGTCCCAGGCGGCAAGGTCCCCCACGGCTTTTTATTGTATTATCTTTTTATAGTCTCATTAATTTGATTTTAAAGTAATATTTAGGACACATCATCAGTAGTGGACCCTGGAATCATTGGATGTTTCGGCCATTATCACTAGACATCCTCCTCCAAGGAAGGCCCTGCCAAGGTTGATCACGCCTTGGAGTGTGTCATCAATTAAATAAGACAATAGTCATTAATTAATGCCTTTCTGGGCTTTAATTTTTAAAGTTTCCTAATAGTAATTAAGTAATGCCTTTCTGGGCTTTAATTTTTAAAGTTTCCAAGAGGCCAATCGGGCCCTGTCAGGTTCAATCGCCTTTTAGAGAGTTAATTAGGCCCTATTTGGGTTCATGGCAATCTAACGTATGTCCGTGACTTTGAGAATTTCACTCAAGAGCCACCCCGGGTGGTCTGCGCTTGGGGGGACGAAGGCAGTGTCCAAAGGTCGCCTGCGAATGCCCCAGCCGCGGAGACGTGGAGGTCTCCGATTGATTGCATGTCTGCACTTGGGGGGACGAAGGCAGTGCCCGAAGGCCGCCTGCGACTACCCCAGCCACGGAGACGCGGAGGTCTCCGATTGATTGCATGATCCATATGTCCTGCTCAACTCACAATTATTAGCTTTTAGCTTCTGCAGGTTTAAAGTACTAATAATTATTGACTTTTAGCTTCTGCAAGTTTAGAGTATTAATATCATCTCATAAATGCTTCTCCTTCAGTCGTTTCCTATATTTGTTATCATGTATTCTCACATACCTGCACCTTGTCCTTCGAATGAGGTTTCCTCCCTGGTCTGTCTGCCACCTGCTCCCTGTGCTCCATGTGCTCTGCCTGGTCTGACTTCCTGGTTCCCATCATGCACCTGATCGATCTCCAGGGCAACCACTGTTGTGTCCTTGAACTGTCATCATTAGCTTTAGCCATAGCATAATGTTAGCTTCCATATTAGCATCCATGAAACTCAATATAAAGATGACTAGTCCCATGTACAAATTGTACTTTATCATGTGTCACTGTCATACAATTGTTAGCATTAGCTTAGCACCTTGGCTTTCTTGTTAGCATTAGTTTAGCATTTTAGTTTTCTTTGTTTTTATTGTTTTAATGGCACCCCCTTCTCACATTCCTTTTTTGGTTTTCTTTGTTTTTATTGTTTTAATGGCACCCCCTCATCATATTTCCTTTCCAGCATCAGCTAAGCACCTTGGCTTTCTTGTTAGCACTGGCTTAGCACTCTAGCTTTCTTTGTTTTTATTGTTTCAATGGCACCCCCTCATCATATTTCCTTTCCAGCATCAGCTAAGCACCTTGGCTTTCTTGTTAGCACTGGCTTAGCACTCTAGCTTTCTTTGTTTTTATTGTTTTTTGTTTTGTTTTAATGGCACCCCCATCTCACATTCCTTTTTTGGTTTTCTTTGTAAGTGGTTAGGTTTAGGATTGGGAGGGGGTCGGGACACCCCCAGCCCAGTGAAGAAAGCCCCCAGGGAACCTCACGCTACCCAGGTGGGTGGACAGGCGGCACGGGCTGGATAGGGGAGAAATAAGTTGGGAGTCCGGTCCCCGAAGGGGGCCGGGCTCCAATGCACTGGCCATGCCTGCTCCCGTCCCAGGCGGCAAGGTCCCCCACGGCTTTTTATTGTATTATCTTTTTATAGTCTCATTAATTTGATTTTAAAGTAATATTTAGGACACATCATCAGTAGTGGACCCTGGAATCATTGGATGTTTCGGCCATTATCACTAGACATCCTCCTCCAAGGAAGGCCCTGCCAAGGTTGATCACGCCTTGGAGTGTGTCATCAATTAAATAAGACAATAGTCATTAATTAATGCCTTTCTGGGCTTTAATTTTTAAAGTTTCCTAATAGTAATTAAGTAATGCCTTTCTGGGCTTTAATTTTTAAAGTTTCCAAGAGGCCAATCGGGCCCTGTCAGGTTCAATCGCCTTTTAGAGAGTTAATTAGGCCCTATTTGGGTTCATGGCAATCTAACGTATGTCCGTGACTTTGAGAATTTCACTCAAGAGCCACCCCGGGTGGTCTGCGCTTGGGGGGACGAAGGCAGTGTCCAAAGGTCGCCTGCGAATGCCCCAGCCGCGGAGACGTGGAGGTCTCCGATTGATTGCATGTCTGCACTTGGGGGGACGAAGGCAGTGCCCGAAGGCCGCCTGCGACTACCCCAGCCACGGAGACGCGGAGGTCTCCGATTGATTGCATGATCCATATGTCCTGCTCAACTCACAATTATTAGCTTTTAGCTTCTGCAGGTTTAAAGTACTAATAATTATTGACTTTTAGCTTCTGCAAGTTTAGAGTATTAATATCATCTCATAAATGCTTCTCCTTCAGTCGTTTCCTATATTTGTTATCATGTATTCTCACATACCTGCACCTTGTCCTTCGAATGAGGTTTCCTCCCTGGTCTGTCTGCCACCTGCTCCCTGTGCTCCATGTGCTCTGCCTGGTCTGACTTCCTGGTTCCCATCATGCACCTGATCGATCTCCAGGGCAACCACTGTTGTGTCCTTGAACTGTCATCATTAGCTTTAGCCATAGCATAATGTTAGCTTCCATATTAGCATCCATGAAACTCAATATAAAGATGACTAGTCCCATGTACAAATTGTACTTTATCATGTGTCACTGTCATACAATTGTTAGCATTAGCTTAGCACCTTGGCTTTCTTGTTAGCATTAGTTTAGCATTTTAGTTTTCTTTGTTTTTATTGTTTTAATGGCACCCCCTTCTCACATTCCTTTTTTGGTTTTCTTTGTTTTTATTGTTTTAATGGCACCCCCTCATCATATTTCCTTTCCAGCATCAGCTAAGCACCTTGGCTTTCTTGTTAGCACTGGCTTAGCACTCTAGCTTTCTTTGTTTTTATTGTTTCAATGGCACCCCCTCATCATATTTCCTTTCCAGCATCAGCTAAGCACCTTGGCTTTCTTGTTAGCACTGGCTTAGCACTCTAGCTTTCTTTGTTTTTATTGTTTTTTGTTTTGTTTTAATGGCACCCCCATCTCACATTCCTTTTTTGGTTTTCTTTGTAAGTGGTTAGGTTTAGGATTGGGAGGGGGTCGGGACACCCCCAGCCCAGTGAAGAAAGCCCCCAGGGAACCTCACGCTACCCAGGTGGGTGGACAGGCGGCACGGGCTGGATAGGGGAGAAATAAGTTGGGAGTCCGGTCCCCGAAGGGGGCCGGGCTCCAATGCACTGGCCATGCCTGCTCCCGTCCCAGGCGGCAAGGTCCCCCACGGCTTTTTATTGTATTATCTTTTTATAGTCTCATTAATTTGATTTTAAAGTAATATTTAGGACACATCATCAGTAGTGGACCCTGGAATCATTGGATGTTTCGGCCATTATCACTAGACATCCTCCTCCAAGGAAGGCCCTGCCAAGGTTGATCACGCCTTGGAGTGTGTCATCAATTAAATAAGACAATAGTCATTAATTAATGCCTTTCTGGGCTTTAATTTTTAAAGTTTCCTAATAGTAATTAAGTAATGCCTTTCTGGGCTTTAATTTTTAAAGTTTCCAAGAGGCCAATCGGGCCCTGTCAGGTTCAATCGCCTTTTAGAGAGTTAATTAGGCCCTATTTGGGTTCATGGCAATCTAACGTATGTCCGTGACTTTGAGAATTTCACTCAAGAGCCACCCCGGGTGGTCTGCGCTTGGGGGGACGAAGGCAGTGTCCAAAGGTCGCCTGCGAATGCCCCAGCCGCGGAGACGTGGAGGTCTCCGATTGATTGCATGTCTGCACTTGGGGGGACGAAGGCAGTGCCCGAAGGCCGCCTGCGACTACCCCAGCCACGGAGACGCGGAGGTCTCCGATTGATTGCATGATCCATATGTCCTGCTCAACTCACAATTATTAGCTTTTAGCTTCTGCAGGTTTAAAGTACTAATAATTATTGACTTTTAGCTTCTGCAAGTTTAGAGTATTAATATCATCTCATAAATGCTTCTCCTTCAGTCGTTTCCTATATTTGTTATCATGTATTCTCACATACCTGCACCTTGTCCTTCGAATGAGGTTTCCTCCCTGGTCTGTCTGCCACCTGCTCCCTGTGCTCCATGTGCTCTGCCTGGTCTGACTTCCTGGTTCCCATCATGCACCTGATCGATCTCCAGGGCAACCACTGTTGTGTCCTTGAACTGTCATCATTAGCTTTAGCCATAGCATAATGTTAGCTTCCATATTAGCATCCATGAAACTCAATATAAAGATGACTAGTCCCATGTACAAATTGTACTTTATCATGTGTCACTGTCATACAATTGTTAGCATTAGCTTAGCACCTTGGCTTTCTTGTTAGCATTAGTTTAGCATTTTAGTTTTCTTTGTTTTTATTGTTTTAATGGCACCCCCTTCTCACATTCCTTTTTTGGTTTTCTTTGTTTTTATTGTTTTAATGGCACCCCCTCATCATATTTCCTTTCCAGCATCAGCTAAGCACCTTGGCTTTCTTGTTAGCACTGGCTTAGCACTCTAGCTTTCTTTGTTTTTATTGTTTCAATGGCACCCCCTCATCATATTTCCTTTCCAGCATCAGCTAAGCACCTTGGCTTTCTTGTTAGCACTGGCTTAGCACTCTAGCTTTCTTTGTTTTTATTGTTTTTTGTTTTGTTTTAATGGCACCCCCATCTCACATTCCTTTTTTGGTTTTCTTTGTAAGTGGTTAGGTTTAGGATTGGGAGGGGGTCGGGACACCCCCAGCCCAGTGAAGAAAGCCCCCAGGGAACCTCACGCTACCCAGGTGGGTGGACAGGCGGCACGGGCTGGATAGGGGAGAAATAAGTTGGGAGTCCGGTCCCCGAAGGGGGCCGGGCTCCAATGCACTGGCCATGCCTGCTCCCGTCCCAGGCGGCAAGGTCCCCCACGGCTTTTTATTGTATTATCTTTTTATAGTCTCATTAATTTGATTTTAAAGTAATATTTAGGACACATCATCAGTAGTGGACCCTGGAATCATTGGATGTTTCGGCCATTATCACTAGACATCCTCCTCCAAGGAAGGCCCTGCCAAGGTTGATCACGCCTTGGAGTGTGTCATCAATTAAATAAGACAATAGTCATTAATTAATGCCTTTCTGGGCTTTAATTTTTAAAGTTTCCTAATAGTAATTAAGTAATGCCTTTCTGGGCTTTAATTTTTAAAGTTTCCAAGAGGCCAATCGGGCCCTGTCAGGTTCAATCGCCTTTTAGAGAGTTAATTAGGCCCTATTTGGGTTCATGGCAATCTAACGTATGTCCGTGACTTTGAGAATTTCACTCAAGAGCCACCCCGGGTGGTCTGCGCTTGGGGGGACGAAGGCAGTGTCCAAAGGTCGCCTGCGAATGCCCCAGCCGCGGAGACGTGGAGGTCTCCGATTGATTGCATGTCTGCACTTGGGGGGACGAAGGCAGTGCCCGAAGGCCGCCTGCGACTACCCCAGCCACGGAGACGCGGAGGTCTCCGATTGATTGCATGATCCATATGTCCTGCTCAACTCACAATTATTAGCTTTTAGCTTCTGCAGGTTTAAAGTACTAATAATTATTGACTTTTAGCTTCTGCAAGTTTAGAGTATTAATATCATCTCATAAATGCTTCTCCTTCAGTCGTTTCCTATATTTGTTATCATGTATTCTCACATACCTGCACCTTGTCCTTCGAATGAGGTTTCCTCCCTGGTCTGTCTGCCACCTGCTCCCTGTGCTCCATGTGCTCTGCCTGGTCTGACTTCCTGGTTCCCATCATGCACCTGATCGATCTCCAGGGCAACCACTGTTGTGTCCTTGAACTGTCATCATTAGCTTTAGCCATAGCATAATGTTAGCTTCCATATTAGCATCCATGAAACTCAATATAAAGATGACTAGTCCCATGTACAAATTGTACTTTATCATGTGTCACTGTCATACAATTGTTAGCATTAGCTTAGCACCTTGGCTTTCTTGTTAGCATTAGTTTAGCATTTTAGTTTTCTTTGTTTTTATTGTTTTAATGGCACCCCCTTCTCACATTCCTTTTTTGGTTTTCTTTGTTTTTATTGTTTTAATGGCACCCCCTCATCATATTTCCTTTCCAGCATCAGCTAAGCACCTTGGCTTTCTTGTTAGCACTGGCTTAGCACTCTAGCTTTCTTTGTTTTTATTGTTTCAATGGCACCCCCTCATCATATTTCCTTTCCAGCATCAGCTAAGCACCTTGGCTTTCTTGTTAGCACTGGCTTAGCACTCTAGCTTTCTTTGTTTTTATTGTTTTTTGTTTTGTTTTAATGGCACCCCCATCTCACATTCCTTTTTTGGTTTTCTTTGTAAGTGGTTAGGTTTAGGATTGGGAGGGGGTCGGGACACCCCCAGCCCAGTGAAGAAAGCCCCCAGGGAACCTCACGCTACCCAGGTGGGTGGACAGGCGGCACGGGCTGGATAGGGGAGAAATAAGTTGGGAGTCCGGTCCCCGAAGGGGGCCGGGCTCCAATGCACTGGCCATGCCTGCTCCCGTCCCAGGCGGCAAGGTCCCCCACGGCTTTTTATTGTATTATCTTTTTATAGTCTCATTAATTTGATTTTAAAGTAATATTTAGGACACATCATCAGTAGTGGACCCTGGAATCATTGGATGTTTCGGCCATTATCACTAGACATCCTCCTCCAAGGAAGGCCCTGCCAAGGTTGATCACGCCTTGGAGTGTGTCATCAATTAAATAAGACAATAGTCATTAATTAATGCCTTTCTGGGCTTTAATTTTTAAAGTTTCCTAATAGTAATTAAGTAATGCCTTTCTGGGCTTTAATTTTTAAAGTTTCCAAGAGGCCAATCGGGCCCTGTCAGGTTCAATCGCCTTTTAGAGAGTTAATTAGGCCCTATTTGGGTTCATGGCAATCTAACGTATGTCCGTGACTTTGAGAATTTCACTCAAGAGCCACCCCGGGTGGTCTGCGCTTGGGGGGACGAAGGCAGTGTCCAAAGGTCGCCTGCGAATGCCCCAGCCGCGGAGACGTGGAGGTCTCCGATTGATTGCATGTCTGCACTTGGGGGGACGAAGGCAGTGCCCGAAGGCCGCCTGCGACTACCCCAGCCACGGAGACGCGGAGGTCTCCGATTGATTGCATGATCCATATGTCCTGCTCAACTCACAATTATTAGCTTTTAGCTTCTGCAGGTTTAAAGTACTAATAATTATTGACTTTTAGCTTCTGCAAGTTTAGAGTATTAATATCATCTCATAAATGCTTCTCCTTCAGTCGTTTCCTATATTTGTTATCATGTATTCTCACATACCTGCACCTTGTCCTTCGAATGAGGTTTCCTCCCTGGTCTGTCTGCCACCTGCTCCCTGTGCTCCATGTGCTCTGCCTGGTCTGACTTCCTGGTTCCCATCATGCACCTGATCGATCTCCAGGGCAACCACTGTTGTGTCCTTGAACTGTCATCATTAGCTTTAGCCATAGCATAATGTTAGCTTCCATATTAGCATCCATGAAACTCAATATAAAGATGACTAGTCCCATGTACAAATTGTACTTTATCATGTGTCACTGTCATACAATTGTTAGCATTAGCTTAGCACCTTGGCTTTCTTGTTAGCATTAGTTTAGCATTTTAGTTTTCTTTGTTTTTATTGTTTTAATGGCACCCCCTTCTCACATTCCTTTTTTGGTTTTCTTTGTTTTTATTGTTTTAATGGCACCCCCTCATCATATTTCCTTTCCAGCATCAGCTAAGCACCTTGGCTTTCTTGTTAGCACTGGCTTAGCACTCTAGCTTTCTTTGTTTTTATTGTTTCAATGGCACCCCCTCATCATATTTCCTTTCCAGCATCAGCTAAGCACCTTGGCTTTCTTGTTAGCACTGGCTTAGCACTCTAGCTTTCTTTGTTTTTATTGTTTTTTGTTTTGTTTTAATGGCACCCCCATCTCACATTCCTTTTTTGGTTTTCTTTGTAAGTGGTTAGGTTTAGGATTGGGAGGGGGTCGGGACACCCCCAGCCCAGTGAAGAAAGCCCCCAGGGAACCTCACGCTACCCAGGTGGGTGGACAGGCGGCACGGGCTGGATAGGGGAGAAATAAGTTGGGAGTCCGGTCCCCGAAGGGGGCCGGGCTCCAATGCACTGGCCATGCCTGCTCCCGTCCCAGGCGGCAAGGTCCCCCACGGCTTTTTATTGTATTATCTTTTTATAGTCTCATTAATTTGATTTTAAAGTAATATTTAGGACACATCATCAGTAGTGGACCCTGGAATCATTGGATGTTTCGGCCATTATCACTAGACATCCTCCTCCAAGGAAGGCCCTGCCAAGGTTGATCACGCCTTGGAGTGTGTCATCAATTAAATAAGACAATAGTCATTAATTAATGCCTTTCTGGGCTTTAATTTTTAAAGTTTCCTAATAGTAATTAAGTAATGCCTTTCTGGGCTTTAATTTTTAAAGTTTCCAAGAGGCCAATCGGGCCCTGTCAGGTTCAATCGCCTTTTAGAGAGTTAATTAGGCCCTATTTGGGTTCATGGCAATCTAACGTATGTCCGTGACTTTGAGAATTTCACTCAAGAGCCACCCCGGGTGGTCTGCGCTTGGGGGGACGAAGGCAGTGTCCAAAGGTCGCCTGCGAATGCCCCAGCCGCGGAGACGTGGAGGTCTCCGATTGATTGCATGTCTGCACTTGGGGGGACGAAGGCAGTGCCCGAAGGCCGCCTGCGACTACCCCAGCCACGGAGACGCGGAGGTCTCCGATTGATTGCATGATCCATATGTCCTGCTCAACTCACAATTATTAGCTTTTAGCTTCTGCAGGTTTAAAGTACTAATAATTATTGACTTTTAGCTTCTGCAAGTTTAGAGTATTAATATCATCTCATAAATGCTTCTCCTTCAGTCGTTTCCTATATTTGTTATCATGTATTCTCACATACCTGCACCTTGTCCTTCGAATGAGGTTTCCTCCCTGGTCTGTCTGCCACCTGCTCCCTGTGCTCCATGTGCTCTGCCTGGTCTGACTTCCTGGTTCCCATCATGCACCTGATCGATCTCCAGGGCAACCACTGTTGTGTCCTTGAACTGTCATCATTAGCTTTAGCCATAGCATAATGTTAGCTTCCATATTAGCATCCATGAAACTCAATATAAAGATGACTAGTCCCATGTACAAATTGTACTTTATCATGTGTCACTGTCATACAATTGTTAGCATTAGCTTAGCACCTTGGCTTTCTTGTTAGCATTAGTTTAGCATTTTAGTTTTCTTTGTTTTTATTGTTTTAATGGCACCCCCTTCTCACATTCCTTTTTTGGTTTTCTTTGTTTTTATTGTTTTAATGGCACCCCCTCATCATATTTCCTTTCCAGCATCAGCTAAGCACCTTGGCTTTCTTGTTAGCACTGGCTTAGCACTCTAGCTTTCTTTGTTTTTATTGTTTCAATGGCACCCCCTCATCATATTTCCTTTCCAGCATCAGCTAAGCACCTTGGCTTTCTTGTTAGCACTGGCTTAGCACTCTAGCTTTCTTTGTTTTTATTGTTTTTTGTTTTGTTTTAATGGCACCCCCATCTCACATTCCTTTTTTGGTTTTCTTTGTAAGTGGTTAGGTTTAGGATTGGGAGGGGGTCGGGACACCCCCAGCCCAGTGAAGAAAGCCCCCAGGGAACCTCACGCTACCCAGGTGGGTGGACAGGCGGCACGGGCTGGATAGGGGAGAAATAAGTTGGGAGTCCGGTCCCCGAAGGGGGCCGGGCTCCAATGCACTGGCCATGCCTGCTCCCGTCCCAGGCGGCAAGGTCCCCCACGGCTTTTTATTGTATTATCTTTTTATAGTCTCATTAATTTGATTTTAAAGTAATATTTAGGACACATCATCAGTAGTGGACCCTGGAATCATTGGATGTTTCGGCCATTATCACTAGACATCCTCCTCCAAGGAAGGCCCTGCCAAGGTTGATCACGCCTTGGAGTGTGTCATCAATTAAATAAGACAATAGTCATTAATTAATGCCTTTCTGGGCTTTAATTTTTAAAGTTTCCTAATAGTAATTAAGTAATGCCTTTCTGGGCTTTAATTTTTAAAGTTTCCAAGAGGCCAATCGGGCCCTGTCAGGTTCAATCGCCTTTTAGAGAGTTAATTAGGCCCTATTTGGGTTCATGGCAATCTAACGTATGTCCGTGACTTTGAGAATTTCACTCAAGAGCCACCCCGGGTGGTCTGCGCTTGGGGGGACGAAGGCAGTGTCCAAAGGTCGCCTGCGAATGCCCCAGCCGCGGAGACGTGGAGGTCTCCGATTGATTGCATGTCTGCACTTGGGGGGACGAAGGCAGTGCCCGAAGGCCGCCTGCGACTACCCCAGCCACGGAGACGCGGAGGTCTCCGATTGATTGCATGATCCATATGTCCTGCTCAACTCACAATTATTAGCTTTTAGCTTCTGCAGGTTTAAAGTACTAATAATTATTGACTTTTAGCTTCTGCAAGTTTAGAGTATTAATATCATCTCATAAATGCTTCTCCTTCAGTCGTTTCCTATATTTGTTATCATGTATTCTCACATACCTGCACCTTGTCCTTCGAATGAGGTTTCCTCCCTGGTCTGTCTGCCACCTGCTCCCTGTGCTCCATGTGCTCTGCCTGGTCTGACTTCCTGGTTCCCATCATGCACCTGATCGATCTCCAGGGCAACCACTGTTGTGTCCTTGAACTGTCATCATTAGCTTTAGCCATAGCATAATGTTAGCTTCCATATTAGCATCCATGAAACTCAATATAAAGATGACTAGTCCCATGTACAAATTGTACTTTATCATGTGTCACTGTCATACAATTGTTAGCATTAGCTTAGCACCTTGGCTTTCTTGTTAGCATTAGTTTAGCATTTTAGTTTTCTTTGTTTTTATTGTTTTAATGGCACCCCCTTCTCACATTCCTTTTTTGGTTTTCTTTGTTTTTATTGTTTTAATGGCACCCCCTCATCATATTTCCTTTCCAGCATCAGCTAAGCACCTTGGCTTTCTTGTTAGCACTGGCTTAGCACTCTAGCTTTCTTTGTTTTTATTGTTTCAATGGCACCCCCTCATCATATTTCCTTTCCAGCATCAGCTAAGCACCTTGGCTTTCTTGTTAGCACTGGCTTAGCACTCTAGCTTTCTTTGTTTTTATTGTTTTTTGTTTTGTTTTAATGGCACCCCCATCTCACATTCCTTTTTTGGTTTTCTTTGTAAGTGGTTAGGTTTAGGATTGGGAGGGGGTCGGGACACCCCCAGCCCAGTGAAGAAAGCCCCCAGGGAACCTCACGCTACCCAGGTGGGTGGACAGGCGGCACGGGCTGGATAGGGGAGAAATAAGTTGGGAGTCCGGTCCCCGAAGGGGGCCGGGCTCCAATGCACTGGCCATGCCTGCTCCCGTCCCAGGCGGCAAGGTCCCCCACGGCTTTTTATTGTATTATCTTTTTATAGTCTCATTAATTTGATTTTAAAGTAATATTTAGGACACATCATCAGTAGTGGACCCTGGAATCATTGGATGTTTCGGCCATTATCACTAGACATCCTCCTCCAAGGAAGGCCCTGCCAAGGTTGATCACGCCTTGGAGTGTGTCATCAATTAAATAAGACAATAGTCATTAATTAATGCCTTTCTGGGCTTTAATTTTTAAAGTTTCCTAATAGTAATTAAGTAATGCCTTTCTGGGCTTTAATTTTTAAAGTTTCCAAGAGGCCAATCGGGCCCTGTCAGGTTCAATCGCCTTTTAGAGAGTTAATTAGGCCCTATTTGGGTTCATGGCAATCTAACGTATGTCCGTGACTTTGAGAATTTCACTCAAGAGCCACCCCGGGTGGTCTGCGCTTGGGGGGACGAAGGCAGTGTCCAAAGGTCGCCTGCGAATGCCCCAGCCGCGGAGACGTGGAGGTCTCCGATTGATTGCATGTCTGCACTTGGGGGGACGAAGGCAGTGCCCGAAGGCCGCCTGCGACTACCCCAGCCACGGAGACGCGGAGGTCTCCGATTGATTGCATGATCCATATGTCCTGCTCAACTCACAATTATTAGCTTTTAGCTTCTGCAGGTTTAAAGTACTAATAATTATTGACTTTTAGCTTCTGCAAGTTTAGAGTATTAATATCATCTCATAAATGCTTCTCCTTCAGTCGTTTCCTATATTTGTTATCATGTATTCTCACATACCTGCACCTTGTCCTTCGAATGAGGTTTCCTCCCTGGTCTGTCTGCCACCTGCTCCCTGTGCTCCATGTGCTCTGCCTGGTCTGACTTCCTGGTTCCCATCATGCACCTGATCGATCTCCAGGGCAACCACTGTTGTGTCCTTGAACTGTCATCATTAGCTTTAGCCATAGCATAATGTTAGCTTCCATATTAGCATCCATGAAACTCAATATAAAGATGACTAGTCCCATGTACAAATTGTACTTTATCATGTGTCACTGTCATACAATTGTTAGCATTAGCTTAGCACCTTGGCTTTCTTGTTAGCATTAGTTTAGCATTTTAGTTTTCTTTGTTTTTATTGTTTTAATGGCACCCCCTTCTCACATTCCTTTTTTGGTTTTCTTTGTTTTTATTGTTTTAATGGCACCCCCTCATCATATTTCCTTTCCAGCATCAGCTAAGCACCTTGGCTTTCTTGTTAGCACTGGCTTAGCACTCTAGCTTTCTTTGTTTTTATTGTTTCAATGGCACCCCCTCATCATATTTCCTTTCCAGCATCAGCTAAGCACCTTGGCTTTCTTGTTAGCACTGGCTTAGCACTCTAGCTTTCTTTGTTTTTATTGTTTTTTGTTTTGTTTTAATGGCACCCCCATCTCACATTCCTTTTTTGGTTTTCTTTGTAAGTGGTTAGGTTTAGGATTGGGAGGGGGTCGGGACACCCCCAGCCCAGTGAAGAAAGCCCCCAGGGAACCTCACGCTACCCAGGTGGGTGGACAGGCGGCACGGGCTGGATAGGGGAGAAATAAGTTGGGAGTCCGGTCCCCGAAGGGGGCCGGGCTCCAATGCACTGGCCATGCCTGCTCCCGTCCCAGGCGGCAAGGTCCCCCACGGCTTTTTATTGTATTATCTTTTTATAGTCTCATTAATTTGATTTTAAAGTAATATTTAGGACACATCATCAGTAGTGGACCCTGGAATCATTGGATGTTTCGGCCATTATCACTAGACATCCTCCTCCAAGGAAGGCCCTGCCAAGGTTGATCACGCCTTGGAGTGTGTCATCAATTAAATAAGACAATAGTCATTAATTAATGCCTTTCTGGGCTTTAATTTTTAAAGTTT
The DNA here is from genome assembly GCF_965226115.1 of Aulonocara stuartgranti. NCBI lineage: Eukaryota > Metazoa > Chordata > Actinopteri > Cichliformes > Cichlidae > Aulonocara > Aulonocara stuartgranti. The sequence continues at coordinate 28,940 of NC_138947.1, read as the reverse complement.
CCTAATAGTAATTAAGTAATGCCTTTCTGGGCTTTAATTTTTAAAGTTTCCAAGAGGCCAATCGGGCCCTGTCAGGTTCAATCGCCTTTTAGAGAGTTAATTAGGCCCTATTTGGGTTCATGGCAATCTAACGTATGTCCGTGACTTTGAGAATTTCACTCAAGAGCCACCCCGGGTGGTCTGCGCTTGGGGGGACGAAGGCAGTGTCCAAAGGTCGCCTGCGAATGCCCCAGCCGCGGAGACGTGGAGGTCTCCGATTGATTGCATGTCTGCACTTGGGGGGACGAAGGCAGTGCCCGAAGGCCGCCTGCGACTACCCCAGCCACGGAGACGCGGAGGTCTCCGATTGATTGCATGATCCATATGTCCTGCTCAACTCACAATTATTAGCTTTTAGCTTCTGCAGGTTTAAAGTACTAATAATTATTGACTTTTAGCTTCTGCAAGTTTAGAGTATTAATATCATCTCATAAATGCTTCTCCTTCAGTCGTTTCCTATATTTGTTATCATGTATTCTCACATACCTGCACCTTGTCCTTCGAATGAGGTTTCCTCCCTGGTCTGTCTGCCACCTGCTCCCTGTGCTCCATGTGCTCTGCCTGGTCTGACTTCCTGGTTCCCATCATGCACCTGATCGATCTCCAGGGCAACCACTGTTGTGTCCTTGAACTGTCATCATTAGCTTTAGCCATAGCATAATGTTAGCTTCCATATTAGCATCCATGAAACTCAATATAAAGATGACTAGTCCCATGTACAAATTGTACTTTATCATGTGTCACTGTCATACAATTGTTAGCATTAGCTTAGCACCTTGGCTTTCTTGTTAGCATTAGTTTAGCATTTTAGTTTTCTTTGTTTTTATTGTTTTAATGGCACCCCCTTCTCACATTCCTTTTTTGGTTTTCTTTGTTTTTATTGTTTTAATGGCACCCCCTCATCATATTTCCTTTCCAGCATCAGCTAAGCACCTTGGCTTTCTTGTTAGCACTGGCTTAGCACTCTAGCTTTCTTTGTTTTTATTGTTTCAATGGCACCCCCTCATCATATTTCCTTTCCAGCATCAGCTAAGCACCTTGGCTTTCTTGTTAGCACTGGCTTAGCACTCTAGCTTTCTTTGTTTTTATTGTTTTTTGTTTTGTTTTAATGGCACCCCCATCTCACATTCCTTTTTTGGTTTTCTTTGTAAGTGGTTAGGTTTAGGATTGGGAGGGGGTCGGGACACCCCCAGCCCAGTGAAGAAAGCCCCCAGGGAACCTCACGCTACCCAGGTGGGTGGACAGGCGGCACGGGCTGGATAGGGGAGAAATAAGTTGGGAGTCCGGTCCCCGAAGGGGGCCGGGCTCCAATGCACTGGCCATGCCTGCTCCCGTCCCAGGCGGCAAGGTCCCCCACGGCTTTTTATTGTATTATCTTTTTATAGTCTCATTAATTTGATTTTAAAGTAATATTTAGGACACATCATCAGTAGTGGACCCTGGAATCATTGGATGTTTCGGCCATTATCACTAGACATCCTCCTCCAAGGAAGGCCCTGCCAAGGTTGATCACGCCTTGGAGTGTGTCATCAATTAAATAAGACAATAGTCATTAATTAATGCCTTTCTGGGCTTTAATTTTTAAAGTTTCCTAATAGTAATTAAGTAATGCCTTTCTGGGCTTTAATTTTTAAAGTTTCCAAGAGGCCAATCGGGCCCTGTCAGGTTCAATCGCCTTTTAGAGAGTTAATTAGGCCCTATTTGGGTTCATGGCAATCTAACGTATGTCCGTGACTTTGAGAATTTCACTCAAGAGCCACCCCGGGTGGTCTGCGCTTGGGGGGACGAAGGCAGTGTCCAAAGGTCGCCTGCGAATGCCCCAGCCGCGGAGACGTGGAGGTCTCCGATTGATTGCATGTCTGCACTTGGGGGGACGAAGGCAGTGCCCGAAGGCCGCCTGCGACTACCCCAGCCACGGAGACGCGGAGGTCTCCGATTGATTGCATGATCCATATGTCCTGCTCAACTCACAATTATTAGCTTTTAGCTTCTGCAGGTTTAAAGTACTAATAATTATTGACTTTTAGCTTCTGCAAGTTTAGAGTATTAATATCATCTCATAAATGCTTCTCCTTCAGTCGTTTCCTATATTTGTTATCATGTATTCTCACATACCTGCACCTTGTCCTTCGAATGAGGTTTCCTCCCTGGTCTGTCTGCCACCTGCTCCCTGTGCTCCATGTGCTCTGCCTGGTCTGACTTCCTGGTTCCCATCATGCACCTGATCGATCTCCAGGGCAACCACTGTTGTGTCCTTGAACTGTCATCATTAGCTTTAGCCATAGCATAATGTTAGCTTCCATATTAGCATCCATGAAACTCAATATAAAGATGACTAGTCCCATGTACAAATTGTACTTTATCATGTGTCACTGTCATACAATTGTTAGCATTAGCTTAGCACCTTGGCTTTCTTGTTAGCATTAGTTTAGCATTTTAGTTTTCTTTGTTTTTATTGTTTTAATGGCACCCCCTTCTCACATTCCTTTTTTGGTTTTCTTTGTTTTTATTGTTTTAATGGCACCCCCTCATCATATTTCCTTTCCAGCATCAGCTAAGCACCTTGGCTTTCTTGTTAGCACTGGCTTAGCACTCTAGCTTTCTTTGTTTTTATTGTTTCAATGGCACCCCCTCATCATATTTCCTTTCCAGCATCAGCTAAGCACCTTGGCTTTCTTGTTAGCACTGGCTTAGCACTCTAGCTTTCTTTGTTTTTATTGTTTTTTGTTTTGTTTTAATGGCACCCCCATCTCACATTCCTTTTTTGGTTTTCTTTGTAAGTGGTTAGGTTTAGGATTGGGAGGGGGTCGGGACACCCCCAGCCCAGTGAAGAAAGCCCCCAGGGAACCTCACGCTACCCAGGTGGGTGGACAGGCGGCACGGGCTGGATAGGGGAGAAATAAGTTGGGAGTCCGGTCCCCGAAGGGGGCCGGGCTCCAATGCACTGGCCATGCCTGCTCCCGTCCCAGGCGGCAAGGTCCCCCACGGCTTTTTATTGTATTATCTTTTTATAGTCTCATTAATTTGATTTTAAAGTAATATTTAGGACACATCATCAGTAGTGGACCCTGGAATCATTGGATGTTTCGGCCATTATCACTAGACATCCTCCTCCAAGGAAGGCCCTGCCAAGGTTGATCACGCCTTGGAGTGTGTCATCAATTAAATAAGACAATAGTCATTAATTAATGCCTTTCTGGGCTTTAATTTTTAAAGTTTCCTAATAGTAATTAAGTAATGCCTTTCTGGGCTTTAATTTTTAAAGTTTCCAAGAGGCCAATCGGGCCCTGTCAGGTTCAATCGCCTTTTAGAGAGTTAATTAGGCCCTATTTGGGTTCATGGCAATCTAACGTATGTCCGTGACTTTGAGAATTTCACTCAAGAGCCACCCCGGGTGGTCTGCGCTTGGGGGGACGAAGGCAGTGTCCAAAGGTCGCCTGCGAATGCCCCAGCCGCGGAGACGTGGAGGTCTCCGATTGATTGCATGTCTGCACTTGGGGGGACGAAGGCAGTGCCCGAAGGCCGCCTGCGACTACCCCAGCCACGGAGACGCGGAGGTCTCCGATTGATTGCATGATCCATATGTCCTGCTCAACTCACAATTATTAGCTTTTAGCTTCTGCAGGTTTAAAGTACTAATAATTATTGACTTTTAGCTTCTGCAAGTTTAGAGTATTAATATCATCTCATAAATGCTTCTCCTTCAGTCGTTTCCTATATTTGTTATCATGTATTCTCACATACCTGCACCTTGTCCTTCGAATGAGGTTTCCTCCCTGGTCTGTCTGCCACCTGCTCCCTGTGCTCCATGTGCTCTGCCTGGTCTGACTTCCTGGTTCCCATCATGCACCTGATCGATCTCCAGGGCAACCACTGTTGTGTCCTTGAACTGTCATCATTAGCTTTAGCCATAGCATAATGTTAGCTTCCATATTAGCATCCATGAAACTCAATATAAAGATGACTAGTCCCATGTACAAATTGTACTTTATCATGTGTCACTGTCATACAATTGTTAGCATTAGCTTAGCACCTTGGCTTTCTTGTTAGCATTAGTTTAGCATTTTAGTTTTCTTTGTTTTTATTGTTTTAATGGCACCCCCTTCTCACATTCCTTTTTTGGTTTTCTTTGTTTTTATTGTTTTAATGGCACCCCCTCATCATATTTCCTTTCCAGCATCAGCTAAGCACCTTGGCTTTCTTGTTAGCACTGGCTTAGCACTCTAGCTTTCTTTGTTTTTATTGTTTCAATGGCACCCCCTCATCATATTTCCTTTCCAGCATCAGCTAAGCACCTTGGCTTTCTTGTTAGCACTGGCTTAGCACTCTAGCTTTCTTTGTTTTTATTGTTTTTTGTTTTGTTTTAATGGCACCCCCATCTCACATTCCTTTTTTGGTTTTCTTTGTAAGTGGTTAGGTTTAGGATTGGGAGGGGGTCGGGACACCCCCAGCCCAGTGAAGAAAGCCCCCAGGGAACCTCACGCTACCCAGGTGGGTGGACAGGCGGCACGGGCTGGATAGGGGAGAAATAAGTTGGGAGTCCGGTCCCCGAAGGGGGCCGGGCTCCAATGCACTGGCCATGCCTGCTCCCGTCCCAGGCGGCAAGGTCCCCCACGGCTTTTTATTGTATTATCTTTTTATAGTCTCATTAATTTGATTTTAAAGTAATATTTAGGACACATCATCAGTAGTGGACCCTGGAATCATTGGATGTTTCGGCCATTATCACTAGACATCCTCCTCCAAGGAAGGCCCTGCCAAGGTTGATCACGCCTTGGAGTGTGTCATCAATTAAATAAGACAATAGTCATTAATTAATGCCTTTCTGGGCTTTAATTTTTAAAGTTTCCTAATAGTAATTAAGTAATGCCTTTCTGGGCTTTAATTTTTAAAGTTTCCAAGAGGCCAATCGGGCCCTGTCAGGTTCAATCGCCTTTTAGAGAGTTAATTAGGCCCTATTTGGGTTCATGGCAATCTAACGTATGTCCGTGACTTTGAGAATTTCACTCAAGAGCCACCCCGGGTGGTCTGCGCTTGGGGGGACGAAGGCAGTGTCCAAAGGTCGCCTGCGAATGCCCCAGCCGCGGAGACGTGGAGGTCTCCGATTGATTGCATGTCTGCACTTGGGGGGACGAAGGCAGTGCCCGAAGGCCGCCTGCGACTACCCCAGCCACGGAGACGCGGAGGTCTCCGATTGATTGCATGATCCATATGTCCTGCTCAACTCACAATTATTAGCTTTTAGCTTCTGCAGGTTTAAAGTACTAATAATTATTGACTTTTAGCTTCTGCAAGTTTAGAGTATTAATATCATCTCATAAATGCTTCTCCTTCAGTCGTTTCCTATATTTGTTATCATGTATTCTCACATACCTGCACCTTGTCCTTCGAATGAGGTTTCCTCCCTGGTCTGTCTGCCACCTGCTCCCTGTGCTCCATGTGCTCTGCCTGGTCTGACTTCCTGGTTCCCATCATGCACCTGATCGATCTCCAGGGCAACCACTGTTGTGTCCTTGAACTGTCATCATTAGCTTTAGCCATAGCATAATGTTAGCTTCCATATTAGCATCCATGAAACTCAATATAAAGATGACTAGTCCCATGTACAAATTGTACTTTATCATGTGTCACTGTCATACAATTGTTAGCATTAGCTTAGCACCTTGGCTTTCTTGTTAGCATTAGTTTAGCATTTTAGTTTTCTTTGTTTTTATTGTTTTAATGGCACCCCCTTCTCACATTCCTTTTTTGGTTTTCTTTGTTTTTATTGTTTTAATGGCACCCCCTCATCATATTTCCTTTCCAGCATCAGCTAAGCACCTTGGCTTTCTTGTTAGCACTGGCTTAGCACTCTAGCTTTCTTTGTTTTTATTGTTTCAATGGCACCCCCTCATCATATTTCCTTTCCAGCATCAGCTAAGCACCTTGGCTTTCTTGTTAGCACTGGCTTAGCACTCTAGCTTTCTTTGTTTTTATTGTTTTTTGTTTTGTTTTAATGGCACCCCCATCTCACATTCCTTTTTTGGTTTTCTTTGTAAGTGGTTAGGTTTAGGATTGGGAGGGGGTCGGGACACCCCCAGCCCAGTGAAGAAAGCCCCCAGGGAACCTCACGCTACCCAGGTGGGTGGACAGGCGGCACGGGCTGGATAGGGGAGAAATAAGTTGGGAGTCCGGTCCCCGAAGGGGGCCGGGCTCCAATGCACTGGCCATGCCTGCTCCCGTCCCAGGCGGCAAGGTCCCCCACGGCTTTTTATTGTATTATCTTTTTATAGTCTCATTAATTTGATTTTAAAGTAATATTTAGGACACATCATCAGTAGTGGACCCTGGAATCATTGGATGTTTCGGCCATTATCACTAGACATCCTCCTCCAAGGAAGGCCCTGCCAAGGTTGATCACGCCTTGGAGTGTGTCATCAATTAAATAAGACAATAGTCATTAATTAATGCCTTTCTGGGCTTTAATTTTTAAAGTTTCCTAATAGTAATTAAGTAATGCCTTTCTGGGCTTTAATTTTTAAAGTTTCCAAGAGGCCAATCGGGCCCTGTCAGGTTCAATCGCCTTTTAGAGAGTTAATTAGGCCCTATTTGGGTTCATGGCAATCTAACGTATGTCCGTGACTTTGAGAATTTCACTCAAGAGCCACCCCGGGTGGTCTGCGCTTGGGGGGACGAAGGCAGTGTCCAAAGGTCGCCTGCGAATGCCCCAGCCGCGGAGACGTGGAGGTCTCCGATTGATTGCATGTCTGCACTTGGGGGGACGAAGGCAGTGCCCGAAGGCCGCCTGCGACTACCCCAGCCACGGAGACGCGGAGGTCTCCGATTGATTGCATGATCCATATGTCCTGCTCAACTCACAATTATTAGCTTTTAGCTTCTGCAGGTTTAAAGTACTAATAATTATTGACTTTTAGCTTCTGCAAGTTTAGAGTATTAATATCATCTCATAAATGCTTCTCCTTCAGTCGTTTCCTATATTTGTTATCATGTATTCTCACATACCTGCACCTTGTCCTTCGAATGAGGTTTCCTCCCTGGTCTGTCTGCCACCTGCTCCCTGTGCTCCATGTGCTCTGCCTGGTCTGACTTCCTGGTTCCCATCATGCACCTGATCGATCTCCAGGGCAACCACTGTTGTGTCCTTGAACTGTCATCATTAGCTTTAGCCATAGCATAATGTTAGCTTCCATATTAGCATCCATGAAACTCAATATAAAGATGACTAGTCCCATGTACAAATTGTACTTTATCATGTGTCACTGTCATACAATTGTTAGCATTAGCTTAGCACCTTGGCTTTCTTGTTAGCATTAGTTTAGCATTTTAGTTTTCTTTGTTTTTATTGTTTTAATGGCACCCCCTTCTCACATTCCTTTTTTGGTTTTCTTTGTTTTTATTGTTTTAATGGCACCCCCTCATCATATTTCCTTTCCAGCATCAGCTAAGCACCTTGGCTTTCTTGTTAGCACTGGCTTAGCACTCTAGCTTTCTTTGTTTTTATTGTTTCAATGGCACCCCCTCATCATATTTCCTTTCCAGCATCAGCTAAGCACCTTGGCTTTCTTGTTAGCACTGGCTTAGCACTCTAGCTTTCTTTGTTTTTATTGTTTTTTGTTTTGTTTTAATGGCACCCCCATCTCACATTCCTTTTTTGGTTTTCTTTGTAAGTGGTTAGGTTTAGGATTGGGAGGGGGTCGGGACACCCCCAGCCCAGTGAAGAAAGCCCCCAGGGAACCTCACGCTACCCAGGTGGGTGGACAGGCGGCACGGGCTGGATAGGGGAGAAATAAGTTGGGAGTCCGGTCCCCGAAGGGGGCCGGGCTCCAATGCACTGGCCATGCCTGCTCCCGTCCCAGGCGGCAAGGTCCCCCACGGCTTTTTATTGTATTATCTTTTTATAGTCTCATTAATTTGATTTTAAAGTAATATTTAGGACACATCATCAGTAGTGGACCCTGGAATCATTGGATGTTTCGGCCATTATCACTAGACATCCTCCTCCAAGGAAGGCCCTGCCAAGGTTGATCACGCCTTGGAGTGTGTCATCAATTAAATAAGACAATAGTCATTAATTAATGCCTTTCTGGGCTTTAATTTTTAAAGTTTCCTAATAGTAATTAAGTAATGCCTTTCTGGGCTTTAATTTTTAAAGTTTCCAAGAGGCCAATCGGGCCCTGTCAGGTTCAATCGCCTTTTAGAGAGTTAATTAGGCCCTATTTGGGTTCATGGCAATCTAACGTATGTCCGTGACTTTGAGAATTTCACTCAAGAGCCACCCCGGGTGGTCTGCGCTTGGGGGGACGAAGGCAGTGTCCAAAGGTCGCCTGCGAATGCCCCAGCCGCGGAGACGTGGAGGTCTCCGATTGATTGCATGTCTGCACTTGGGGGGACGAAGGCAGTGCCCGAAGGCCGCCTGCGACTACCCCAGCCACGGAGACGCGGAGGTCTCCGATTGATTGCATGATCCATATGTCCTGCTCAACTCACAATTATTAGCTTTTAGCTTCTGCAGGTTTAAAGTACTAATAATTATTGACTTTTAGCTTCTGCAAGTTTAGAGTATTAATATCATCTCATAAATGCTTCTCCTTCAGTCGTTTCCTATATTTGTTATCATGTATTCTCACATACCTGCACCTTGTCCTTCGAATGAGGTTTCCTCCCTGGTCTGTCTGCCACCTGCTCCCTGTGCTCCATGTGCTCTGCCTGGTCTGACTTCCTGGTTCCCATCATGCACCTGATCGATCTCCAGGGCAACCACTGTTGTGTCCTTGAACTGTCATCATTAGCTTTAGCCATAGCATAATGTTAGCTTCCATATTAGCATCCATGAAACTCAATATAAAGATGACTAGTCCCATGTACAAATTGTACTTTATCATGTGTCACTGTCATACAATTGTTAGCATTAGCTTAGCACCTTGGCTTTCTTGTTAGCATTAGTTTAGCATTTTAGTTTTCTTTGTTTTTATTGTTTTAATGGCACCCCCTTCTCACATTCCTTTTTTGGTTTTCTTTGTTTTTATTGTTTTAATGGCACCCCCTCATCATATTTCCTTTCCAGCATCAGCTAAGCACCTTGGCTTTCTTGTTAGCACTGGCTTAGCACTCTAGCTTTCTTTGTTTTTATTGTTTCAATGGCACCCCCTCATCATATTTCCTTTCCAGCATCAGCTAAGCACCTTGGCTTTCTTGTTAGCACTGGCTTAGCACTCTAGCTTTCTTTGTTTTTATTGTTTTTTGTTTTGTTTTAATGGCACCCCCATCTCACATTCCTTTTTTGGTTTTCTTTGTAAGTGGTTAGGTTTAGGATTGGGAGGGGGTCGGGACACCCCCAGCCCAGTGAAGAAAGCCCCCAGGGAACCTCACGCTACCCAGGTGGGTGGACAGGCGGCACGGGCTGGATAGGGGAGAAATAAGTTGGGAGTCCGGTCCCCGAAGGGGGCCGGGCTCCAATGCACTGGCCATGCCTGCTCCCGTCCCAGGCGGCAAGGTCCCCCACGGCTTTTTATTGTATTATCTTTTTATAGTCTCATTAATTTGATTTTAAAGTAATATTTAGGACACATCATCAGTAGTGGACCCTGGAATCATTGGATGTTTCGGCCATTATCACTAGACATCCTCCTCCAAGGAAGGCCCTGCCAAGGTTGATCACGCCTTGGAGTGTGTCATCAATTAAATAAGACAATAGTCATTAATTAATGCCTTTCTGGGCTTTAATTTTTAAAGTTTCCTAATAGTAATTAAGTAATGCCTTTCTGGGCTTTAATTTTTAAAGTTTCCAAGAGGCCAATCGGGCCCTGTCAGGTTCAATCGCCTTTTAGAGAGTTAATTAGGCCCTATTTGGGTTCATGGCAATCTAACGTATGTCCGTGACTTTGAGAATTTCACTCAAGAGCCACCCCGGGTGGTCTGCGCTTGGGGGGACGAAGGCAGTGTCCAAAGGTCGCCTGCGAATGCCCCAGCCGCGGAGACGTGGAGGTCTCCGATTGATTGCATGTCTGCACTTGGGGGGACGAAGGCAGTGCCCGAAGGCCGCCTGCGACTACCCCAGCCACGGAGACGCGGAGGTCTCCGATTGATTGCATGATCCATATGTCCTGCTCAACTCACAATTATTAGCTTTTAGCTTCTGCAGGTTTAAAGTACTAATAATTATTGACTTTTAGCTTCTGCAAGTTTAGAGTATTAATATCATCTCATAAATGCTTCTCCTTCAGTCGTTTCCTATATTTGTTATCATGTATTCTCACATACCTGCACCTTGTCCTTCGAATGAGGTTTCCTCCCTGGTCTGTCTGCCACCTGCTCCCTGTGCTCCATGTGCTCTGCCTGGTCTGACTTCCTGGTTCCCATCATGCACCTGATCGATCTCCAGGGCAACCACTGTTGTGTCCTTGAACTGTCATCATTAGCTTTAGCCATAGCATAATGTTAGCTTCCATATTAGCATCCATGAAACTCAATATAAAGATGACTAGTCCCATGTACAAATTGTACTTTATCATGTGTCACTGTCATACAATTGTTAGCATTAGCTTAGCACCTTGGCTTTCTTGTTAGCATTAGTTTAGCATTTTAGTTTTCTTTGTTTTTATTGTTTTAATGGCACCCCCTTCTCACATTCCTTTTTTGGTTTTCTTTGTTTTTATTGTTTTAATGGCACCCCCTCATCATATTTCCTTTCCAGCATCAGCTAAGCACCTTGGCTTTCTTGTTAGCACTGGCTTAGCACTCTAGCTTTCTTTGTTTTTATTGTTTCAATGGCACCCCCTCATCATATTTCCTTTCCAGCATCAGCTAAGCACCTTGGCTTTCTTGTTAGCACTGGCTTAGCACTCTAGCTTTCTTTGTTTTTATTGTTTTTTGTTTTGTTTTAATGGCACCCCCATCTCACATTCCTTTTTTGGTTTTCTTTGTAAGTGGTTAGGTTTAGGATTGGGAGGGGGTCGGGACACCCCCAGCCCAGTGAAGAAAGCCCCCAGGGAACCTCACGCTACCCAGGTGGGTGGACAGGCGGCACGGGCTGGATAGGGGAGAAATAAGTTGGGAGTCCGGTCCCCGAAGGGGGCCGGGCTCCAATGCACTGGCCATGCCTGCTCCCGTCCCAGGCGGCAAGGTCCCCCACGGCTTTTTATTGTATTATCTTTTTATAGTCTCATTAATTTGATTTTAAAGTAATATTTAGGACACATCATCAGTAGTGGACCCTGGAATCATTGGATGTTTCGGCCATTATCACTAGACATCCTCCTCCAAGGAAGGCCCTGCCAAGGTTGATCACGCCTTGGAGTGTGTCATCAATTAAATAAGACAATAGTCATTAATTAATGCCTTTCTGGGCTTTAATTTTTAAAGTTTCCTAATAGTAATTAAGTAATGCCTTTCTGGGCTTTAATTTTTAAAGTTTCCAAGAGGCCAATCGGGCCCTGTCAGGTTCAATCGCCTTTTAGAGAGTTAATTAGGCCCTATTTGGGTTCATGGCAATCTAACGTATGTCCGTGACTTTGAGAATTTCACTCAAGAGCCACCCCGGGTGGTCTGCGCTTGGGGGGACGAAGGCAGTGTCCAAAGGTCGCCTGCGAATGCCCCAGCCGCGGAGACGTGGAGGTCTCCGATTGATTGCATGTCTGCACTTGGGGGGACGAAGGCAGTGCCCGAAGGCCGCCTGCGACTACCCCAGCCACGGAGACGCGGAGGTCTCCGATTGATTGCATGATCCATATGTCCTGCTCAACTCACAATTATTAGCTTTTAGCTTCTGCAGGTTTAAAGTACTAATAATTATTGACTTTTAGCTTCTGCAAGTTTAGAGTATTAATATCATCTCATAAATGCTTCTCCTTCAGTCGTTTCCTATATTTGTTATCATGTATTCTCACATACCTGCACCTTGTCCTTCGAATGAGGTTTCCTCCCTGGTCTGTCTGCCACCTGCTCCCTGTGCTCCATGTGCTCTGCCTGGTCTGACTTCCTGGTTCCCATCATGCACCTGATCGATCTCCAGGGCAACCACTGTTGTGTCCTTGAACTGTCATCATTAGCTTTAGCCATAGCATAATGTTAGCTTCCATATTAGCATCCATGAAACTCAATATAAAGATGACTAGTCCCATGTACAAATTGTACTTTATCATGTGTCACTGTCATACAATTGTTAGCATTAGCTTAGCACCTTGGCTTTCTTGTTAGCATTAGTTTAGCATTTTAGTTTTCTTTGTTTTTATTGTTTTAATGGCACCCCCTTCTCACATTCCTTTTTTGGTTTTCTTTGTTTTTATTGTTTTAATGGCACCCCCTCATCATATTTCCTTTCCAGCATCAGCTAAGCACCTTGGCTTTCTTGTTAGCACTGGCTTAGCACTCTAGCTTTCTTTGTTTTTATTGTTTCAATGGCACCCCCTCATCATATTTCCTTTCCAGCATCAGCTAAGCACCTTGGCTTTCTTGTTAGCACTGGCTTAGCACTCTAGCTTTCTTTGTTTTTATTGTTTTTTGTTTTGTTTTAATGGCACCCCCATCTCACATTCCTTTTTTGGTTTTCTTTGTAAGTGGTTAGGTTTAGGATTGGGAGGGGGTCGGGACACCCCCAGCCCAGTGAAGAAAGCCCCCAGGGAACCTCACGCTACCCAGGTGGGTGGACAGGCGGCACGGGCTGGATAGGGGAGAAATAAGTTGGGAGTCCGGTCCCCGAAGGGGGCCGGGCTCCAATGCACTGGCCATGCCTGCTCCCGTCCCAGGCGGCAAGGTCCCCCACGGCTTTTTATTGTATTATCTTTTTATAGTCTCATTAATTTGATTTTAAAGTAATATTTAGGACACATCATCAGTAGTGGACCCTGGAATCATTGGATGTTTCGGCCATTATCACTAGACATCCTCCTCCAAGGAAGGCCCTGCCAAGGTTGATCACGCCTTGGAGTGTGTCATCAATTAAATAAGACAATAGTCATTAATTAATGCCTTTCTGGGCTTTAATTTTTAAAGTTTCCTAATAGTAATTAAGTAATGCCTTTCTGGGCTTTAATTTTTAAAGTTTCCAAGAGGCCAATCGGGCCCTGTCAGGTTCAATCGCCTTTTAGAGAGTTAATTAGGCCCTATTTGGGTTCATGGCAATCTAACGTATGTCCGTGACTTTGAGAATTTCACTCAAGAGCCACCCCGGGTGGTCTGCGCTTGGGGGGACGAAGGCAGTGTCCAAAGGTCGCCTGCGAATGCCCCAGCCGCGGAGACGTGGAGGTCTCCGATTGATTGCATGTCTGCACTTGGGGGGACGAAGGCAGTGCCCGAAGGCCGCCTGCGACTACCCCAGCCACGGAGACGCGGAGGTCTCCGATTGATTGCATGATCCATATGTCCTGCTCAACTCACAATTATTAGCTTTTAGCTTCTGCAGGTTTAAAGTACTAATAATTATTGACTTTTAGCTTCTGCAAGTTTAGAGTATTAATATCATCTCATAAATGCTTCTCCTTCAGTCGTTTCCTATATTTGTTATCATGTATTCTCACATACCTGCACCTTGTCCTTCGAATGAGGTTTCCTCCCTGGTCTGTCTGCCACCTGCTCCCTGTGCTCCATGTGCTCTGCCTGGTCTGACTTCCTGGTTCCCATCATGCACCTGATCGATCTCCAGGGCAACCACTGTTGTGTCCTTGAACTGTCATCATTAGCTTTAGCCATAGCATAATGTTAGCTTCCATATTAGCATCCATGAAACTCAATATAAAGATGACTAGTCCCATGTACAAATTGTACTTTATCATGTGTCACTGTCATACAATTGTTAGCATTAGCTTAGCACCTTGGCTTTCTTGTTAGCATTAGTTTAGCATTTTAGTTTTCTTTGTTTTTATTGTTTTAATGGCACCCCCTTCTCACATTCCTTTTTTGGTTTTCTTTGTTTTTATTGTTTTAATGGCACCCCCTCATCATATTTCCTTTCCAGCATCAGCTAAGCACCTTGGCTTTCTTGTTAGCACTGGCTTAGCACTCTAGCTTTCTTTGTTTTTATTGTTTCAATGGCACCCCCTCATCATATTTCCTTTCCAGCATCAGCTAAGCACCTTGGCTTTCTTGTTAGCACTGGCTTAGCACTCTAGCTTTCTTTGTTTTTATTGTTTTTTGTTTTGTTTTAATGGCACCCCCATCTCACATTCCTTTTTTGGTTTTCTTTGTAAGTGGTTAGGTTTAGGATTGGGAGGGGGTCGGGACACCCCCAGCCCAGTGAAGAAAGCCCCCAGGGAACCTCACGCTACCCAGGTGGGTGGACAGGCGGCACGGGCTGGATAGGGGAGAAATAAGTTGGGAGTCCGGTCCCCGAAGGGGGCCGGGCTCCAATGCACTGGCCATGCCTGCTCCCGTCCCAGGCGGCAAGGTCCCCCACGGCTTTTTATTGTATTATCTTTTTATAGTCTCATTAATTTGATTTTAAAGTAATATTTAGGACACATCATCAGTAGTGGACCCTGGAATCATTGGATGTTTCGGCCATTATCACTAGACATCCTCCTCCAAGGAAGGCCCTGCCAAGGTTGATCACGCCTTGGAGTGTGTCATCAATTAAATAAGACAATAGTCATTAATTAATGCCTTTCTGGGCTTTAATTTTTAAAGTTTCCTAATAGTAATTAAGTAATGCCTTTCTGGGCTTTAATTTTTAAAGTTTCCAAGAGGCCAATCGGGCCCTGTCAGGTTCAATCGCCTTTTAGAGAGTTAATTAGGCCCTATTTGGGTTCATGGCAATCTAACGTATGTCCGTGACTTTGAGAATTTCACTCAAGAGCCACCCCGGGTGGTCTGCGCTTGGGGGGACGAAGGCAGTGTCCAAAGGTCGCCTGCGAATGCCCCAGCCGCGGAGACGTGGAGGTCTCCGATTGATTGCATGTCTGCACTTGGGGGGACGAAGGCAGTGCCCGAAGGCCGCCTGCGACTACCCCAGCCACGGAGACGCGGAGGTCTCCGATTGATTGCATGATCCATATGTCCTGCTCAACTCACAATTATTAGCTTTTAGCTTCTGCAGGTTTAAAGTACTAATAATTATTGACTTTTAGCTTCTGCAAGTTTAGAGTATTAATATCATCTCATAAATGCTTCTCCTTCAGTCGTTTCCTATATTTGTTATCATGTATTCTCACATACCTGCACCTTGTCCTTCGAATGAGGTTTCCTCCCTGGTCTGTCTGCCACCTGCTCCCTGTGCTCCATGTGCTCTGCCTGGTCTGACTTCCTGGTTCCCATCATGCACCTGATCGATCTCCAGGGCAACCACTGTTGTGTCCTTGAACTGTCATCATTAGCTTTAGCCATAGCATAATGTTAGCTTCCATATTAGCATCCATGAAACTCAATATAAAGATGACTAGTCCCATGTACAAATTGTACTTTATCATGTGTCACTGTCATACAATTGTTAGCATTAGCTTAGCACCTTGGCTTTCTTGTTAGCATTAGTTTAGCATTTTAGTTTTCTTTGTTTTTATTGTTTTAATGGCACCCCCTTCTCACATTCCTTTTTTGGTTTTCTTTGTTTTTATTGTTTTAATGGCACCCCCTCATCATATTTCCTTTCCAGCATCAGCTAAGCACCTTGGCTTTCTTGTTAGCACTGGCTTAGCACTCTAGCTTTCTTTGTTTTTATTGTTTCAATGGCACCCCCTCATCATATTTCCTTTCCAGCATCAGCTAAGCACCTTGGCTTTCTTGTTAGCACTGGCTTAGCACTCTAGCTTTCTTTGTTTTTATTGTTTTTTGTTTTGTTTTAATGGCACCCCCATCTCACATTCCTTTTTTGGTTTTCTTTGTAAGTGGTTAGGTTTAGGATTGGGAGGGGGTCGGGACACCCCCAGCCCAGTGAAGAAAGCCCCCAGGGAACCTCACGCTACCCAGGTGGGTGGACAGGCGGCACGGGCTGGATAGGGGAGAAATAAGTTGGGAGTCCGGTCCCCGAAGGGGGCCGGGCTCCAATGCACTGGCCATGCCTGCTCCCGTCCCAGGCGGCAAGGTCCCCCACGGCTTTTTATTGTATTATCTTTTTATAGTCTCATTAATTTGATTTTAAAGTAATATTTAGGACACATCATCAGTAGTGGACCCTGGAATCATTGGATGTTTCGGCCATTATCACTAGACATCCTCCTCCAAGGAAGGCCCTGCCAAGGTTGATCACGCCTTGGAGTGTGTCATCAATTAAATAAGACAATAGTCATTAATTAATGCCTTTCTGGGCTTTAATTTTTAAAGTTTCCTAATAGTAATTAAGTAATGCCTTTCTGGGCTTTAATTTTTAAAGTTTCCAAGAGGCCAATCGGGCCCTGTCAGGTTCAATCGCCTTTTAGAGAGTTAATTAGGCCCTATTTGGGTTCATGGCAATCTAACGTATGTCCGTGACTTTGAGAATTTCACTCAAGAGCCACCCCGGGTGGTCTGCGCTTGGGGGGACGAAGGCAGTGTCCAAAGGTCGCCTGCGAATGCCCCAGCCGCGGAGACGTGGAGGTCTCCGATTGATTGCATGTCTGCACTTGGGGGGACGAAGGCAGTGCCCGAAGGCCGCCTGCGACTACCCCAGCCACGGAGACGCGGAGGTCTCCGATTGATTGCATGATCCATATGTCCTGCTCAACTCACAATTATTAGCTTTTAGCTTCTGCAGGTTTAAAGTACTAATAATTATTGACTTTTAGCTTCTGCAAGTTTAGAGTATTAATATCATCTCATAAATGCTTCTCCTTCAGTCGTTTCCTATATTTGTTATCATGTATTCTCACATACCTGCACCTTGTCCTTCGAATGAGGTTTCCTCCCTGGTCTGTCTGCCACCTGCTCCCTGTGCTCCATGTGCTCTGCCTGGTCTGACTTCCTGGTTCCCATCATGCACCTGATCGATCTCCAGGGCAACCACTGTTGTGTCCTTGAACTGTCATCATTAGCTTTAGCCATAGCATAATGTTAGCTTCCATATTAGCATCCATGAAACTCAATATAAAGATGACTAGTCCCATGTACAAATTGTACTTTATCATGTGTCACTGTCATACAATTGTTAGCATTAGCTTAGCACCTTGGCTTTCTTGTTAGCATTAGTTTAGCATTTTAGTTTTCTTTGTTTTTATTGTTTTAATGGCACCCCCTTCTCACATTCCTTTTTTGGTTTTCTTTGTTTTTATTGTTTTAATGGCACCCCCTCATCATATTTCCTTTCCAGCATCAGCTAAGCACCTTGGCTTTCTTGTTAGCACTGGCTTAGCACTCTAGCTTTCTTTGTTTTTATTGTTTCAATGGCACCCCCTCATCATATTTCCTTTCCAGCATCAGCTAAGCACCTTGGCTTTCTTGTTAGCACTGGCTTAGCACTCTAGCTTTCTTTGTTTTTATTGTTTTTTGTTTTGTTTTAATGGCACCCCCATCTCACATTCCTTTTTTGGTTTTCTTTGTAAGTGGTTAGGTTTAGGATTGGGAGGGGGTCGGGACACCCCCAGCCCAGTGAAGAAAGCCCCCAGGGAACCTCACGCTACCCAGGTGGGTGGACAGGCGGCACGGGCTGGATAGGGGAGAAATAAGTTGGGAGTCCGGTCCCCGAAGGGGGCCGGGCTCCAATGCACTGGCCATGCCTGCTCCCGTCCCAGGCGGCAAGGTCCCCCACGGCTTTTTATTGTATTATCTTTTTATAGTCTCATTAATTTGATTTTAAAGTAATATTTAGGACACATCATCAGTAGTGGACCCTGGAATCATTGGATGTTTCGGCCATTATCACTAGACATCCTCCTCCAAGGAAGGCCCTGCCAAGGTTGATCACGCCTTGGAGTGTGTCATCAATTAAATAAGACAATAGTCATTAATTAATGCCTTTCTGGGCTTTAATTTTTAAAGTTTCCTAATAGTAATTAAGTAATGCCTTTCTGGGCTTTAATTTTTAAAGTTTCCAAGAGGCCAATCGGGCCCTGTCAGGTTCAATCGCCTTTTAGAGAGTTAATTAGGCCCTATTTGGGTTCATGGCAATCTAACGTATGTCCGTGACTTTGAGAATTTCACTCAAGAGCCACCCCGGGTGGTCTGCGCTTGGGGGGACGAAGGCAGTGTCCAAAGGTCGCCTGCGAATGCCCCAGCCGCGGAGACGTGGAGGTCTCCGATTGATTGCATGTCTGCACTTGGGGGGACGAAGGCAGTGCCCGAAGGCCGCCTGCGACTACCCCAGCCACGGAGACGCGGAGGTCTCCGATTGATTGCATGATCCATATGTCCTGCTCAACTCACAATTATTAGCTTTTAGCTTCTGCAGGTTTAAAGTACTAATAATTATTGACTTTTAGCTTCTGCAAGTTTAGAGTATTAATATCATCTCATAAATGCTTCTCCTTCAGTCGTTTCCTATATTTGTTATCATGTATTCTCACATACCTGCACCTTGTCCTTCGAATGAGGTTTCCTCCCTGGTCTGTCTGCCACCTGCTCCCTGTGCTCCATGTGCTCTGCCTGGTCTGACTTCCTGGTTCCCATCATGCACCTGATCGATCTCCAGGGCAACCACTGTTGTGTCCTTGAACTGTCATCATTAGCTTTAGCCATAGCATAATGTTAGCTTCCATATTAGCATCCATGAAACTCAATATAAAGATGACTAGTCCCATGTACAAATTGTACTTTATCATGTGTCACTGTCATACAATTGTTAGCATTAGCTTAGCACCTTGGCTTTCTTGTTAGCATTAGTTTAGCATTTTAGTTTTCTTTGTTTTTATTGTTTTAATGGCACCCCCTTCTCACATTCCTTTTTTGGTTTTCTTTGTTTTTATTGTTTTAATGGCACCCCCTCATCATATTTCCTTTCCAGCATCAGCTAAGCACCTTGGCTTTCTTGTTAGCACTGGCTTAGCACTCTAGCTTTCTTTGTTTTTATTGTTTCAATGGCACCCCCTCATCATATTTCCTTTCCAGCATCAGCTAAGCACCTTGGCTTTCTTGTTAGCACTGGCTTAGCACTCTAGCTTTCTTTGTTTTTATTGTTTTTTGTTTTGTTTTAATGGCACCCCCATCTCACATTCCTTTTTTGGTTTTCTTTGTAAGTGGTTAGGTTTAGGATTGGGAGGGGGTCGGGACACCCCCAGCCCAGTGAAGAAAGCCCCCAGGGAACCTCACGCTACCCAGGTGGGTGGACAGGCGGCACGGGCTGGATAGGGGAGAAATAAGTTGGGAGTCCGGTCCCCGAAGGGGGCCGGGCTCCAATGCACTGGCCATGCCTGCTCCCGTCCCAGGCGGCAAGGTCCCCCACGGCTTTTTATTGTATTATCTTTTTATAGTCTCATTAATTTGATTTTAAAGTAATATTTAGGACACATCATCAGTAGTGGACCCTGGAATCATTGGATGTTTCGGCCATTATCACTAGACATCCTCCTCCAAGGAAGGCCCTGCCAAGGTTGATCACGCCTTGGAGTGTGTCATCAATTAAATAAGACAATAGTCATTAATTAATGCCTTTCTGGGCTTTAATTTTTAAAGTTTCCTAATAGTAATTAAGTAATGCCTTTCTGGGCTTTAATTTTTAAAGTTTCCAAGAGGCCAATCGGGCCCTGTCAGGTTCAATCGCCTTTTAGAGAGTTAATTAGGCCCTATTTGGGTTCATGGCAATCTAACGTATGTCCGTGACTTTGAGAATTTCACTCAAGAGCCACCCCGGGTGGTCTGCGCTTGGGGGGACGAAGGCAGTGTCCAAAGGTCGCCTGCGAATGCCCCAGCCGCGGAGACGTGGAGGTCTCCGATTGATTGCATGTCTGCACTTGGGGGGACGAAGGCAGTGCCCGAAGGCCGCCTGCGACTACCCCAGCCACGGAGACGCGGAGGTCTCCGATTGATTGCATGATCCATATGTCCTGCTCAACTCACAATTATTAGCTTTTAGCTTCTGCAGGTTTAAAGTACTAATAATTATTGACTTTTAGCTTCTGCAAGTTTAGAGTATTAATATCATCTCATAAATGCTTCTCCTTCAGTCGTTTCCTATATTTGTTATCATGTATTCTCACATACCTGCACCTTGTCCTTCGAATGAGGTTTCCTCCCTGGTCTGTCTGCCACCTGCTCCCTGTGCTCCATGTGCTCTGCCTGGTCTGACTTCCTGGTTCCCATCATGCACCTGATCGATCTCCAGGGCAACCACTGTTGTGTCCTTGAACTGTCATCATTAGCTTTAGCCATAGCATAATGTTAGCTTCCATATTAGCATCCATGAAACTCAATATAAAGATGACTAGTCCCATGTACAAATTGTACTTTATCATGTGTCACTGTCATACAATTGTTAGCATTAGCTTAGCACCTTGGCTTTCTTGTTAGCATTAGTTTAGCATTTTAGTTTTCTTTGTTTTTATTGTTTTAATGGCACCCCCTTCTCACATTCCTTTTTTGGTTTTCTTTGTTTTTATTGTTTTAATGGCACCCCCTCATCATATTTCCTTTCCAGCATCAGCTAAGCACCTTGGCTTTCTTGTTAGCACTGGCTTAGCACTCTAGCTTTCTTTGTTTTTATTGTTTCAATGGCACCCCCTCATCATATTTCCTTTCCAGCATCAGCTAAGCACCTTGGCTTTCTTGTTAGCACTGGCTTAGCACTCTAGCTTTCTTTGTTTTTATTGTTTTTTGTTTTGTTTTAATGGCACCCCCATCTCACATTCCTTTTTTGGTTTTCTTTGTAAGTGGTTAGGTTTAGGATTGGGAGGGGGTCGGGACACCCCCAGCCCAGTGAAGAAAGCCCCCAGGGAACCTCACGCTACCCAGGTGGGTGGACAGGCGGCACGGGCTGGATAGGGGAGAAATAAGTTGGGAGTCCGGTCCCCGAAGGGGGCCGGGCTCCAATGCACTGGCCATGCCTGCTCCCGTCCCAGGCGGCAAGGTCCCCCACGGCTTTTTATTGTATTATCTTTTTATAGTCTCATTAATTTGATTTTAAAGTAATATTTAGGACACATCATCAGTAGTGGACCCTGGAATCATTGGATGTTTCGGCCATTATCACTAGACATCCTCCTCCAAGGAAGGCCCTGCCAAGGTTGATCACGCCTTGGAGTGTGTCATCAATTAAATAAGACAATAGTCATTAATTAATGCCTTTCTGGGCTTTAATTTTTAAAGTTTCCTAATAGTAATTAAGTAATGCCTTTCTGGGCTTTAATTTTTAAAGTTTCCAAGAGGCCAATCGGGCCCTGTCAGGTTCAATCGCCTTTTAGAGAGTTAATTAGGCCCTATTTGGGTTCATGGCAATCTAACGTATGTCCGTGACTTTGAGAATTTCACTCAAGAGCCACCCCGGGTGGTCTGCGCTTGGGGGGACGAAGGCAGTGTCCAAAGGTCGCCTGCGAATGCCCCAGCCGCGGAGACGTGGAGGTCTCCGATTGATT